>NC_140176.1:90622374-90657374 GCF_963971535.1 Notolepis coatsorum | reverse complement strand
GAGGACGCCATAGCCCTGGACAAGAGGAAGGGGAACTATGTGAGAATGCTATTCATCGACTACAGCTCGGCATTCAATACCATAGTCCCCTCCAAACTCATAGCCAAGCTCAGGGACCTGGGCTTGAACTATGACCTCTGCCAGTGGGTCTTGGACTTCCTGACGGGCAGACCCCAGGTGGTGAGAGCAGGCAACTGCACCTCCTCATCTATCACCCTCAACATAGGGGCCCCCCAGGGCTGTGTTCTGTGTCCCCTCCTCTACTCCCTGTACACACACGACTGTGTGGCTCAGCGGAGTAGCAACACAATCATCAAATTTGCTGATGACACAGTGGTGGTGGGCCTGATCTCTGCCAACGACGAGAGGGCCTACCTGGAAGAGGTCAAGGTCCTGGCGGGATGGTGCCAGGAAAACAGCCTCTCCCTGAACGTCAGCAAAACAAAGGAGATGATTGTGGACTTCAGGAGGTCGGGGGTCAAGGACTACAGCCCCCTCAGCATCGACGGGGCACCGGTTGAGAGAGTGAACAGCTTTAAGTACCTCGGAGCCTACATATCCGAGGACTTGACATGGACCACACACATTGACAGTGTTGTGAAGAAGGCACGACAACGCCTCTACTTCCTCAGGCGCCTAAGGAAGTTCCAAGTCAGTCAGAAGATCCTTAAGAACTTCTACTCATGTACAATAGAGAGCATCCTGACTGGCAACATCACCTCCTGGTTTGGGAATAGCACTGCACAAGACCGAAGCAGACTACAAAGAGTGACACGTTCAGCCGAACGCACAATTGGAGGGGGGCTCCCCACCCTCCAGAACATTTACAACAAGCGGTGCAGGGGCAAGGCTAAGAGAATCATTAAAGACTCACCCGAACAACTGCCTCTTTGAACTGCTGCGGTCAGGCAAGCGATACCGGAGTCCCAAGGCGAGCACAGAAAGACTCAGAAGAAGCTTCTATCCCCAGGCCATCAGGCTGCTCAACGAACAATGAACACTACACAACAACCATCAAACGCACACAGCACACACATCCACACGCACACACTCACTTTAAACAAACACACTGTAGCACCCACTCCCCACACTTTATAGCACACACTCACTTTAAACAAACACACTGTAGCACCCACTCCCCACACTTTATATTTATTGATGAAGGATTGCACTACAACTCGTACACCTTACTGTAAATTGTACCTAAATTGTACCTCATCCCATTTCTGCTTTGCACTATATTGTACATTAGTACACATTAGTACACTGCATAGTATTGCATAGTATTGTATATTATATGGTAACTCAGTTACGTCTATTCTGCATCGAACATTGTACATATGTCTATACTGAACACTGTGACCTCATTTTCTACTTCTAATTTACATGCTATACTATGTTATTTGATACTATCTTGTCTAGCACAGTCTCTAGAGCGTAACAGTAAGAAGCATTTTGTATGAAAGTATTCTGTACTTCTGTATGACAACTATTAAAGAAACTTGAAACTTGAAACTTGAAGATATCATATCCGACATCACCGTGTACACGTCTGTCAGCCTGTCGCGAATTTCTCCCATAACCCACTTCGCTTGGCTTAGTCCACTTTTCCACATTTCATGGGGGTGTTTCATTACCGTATATGGTTAATTACGGGCGGTTCTATATGCAAATACTTAAAATTGTGCATGAGCGCGGATCGTAGAACAAATGGTATTTATCAACAGTAGAACCTGTGTACGCACGTTTGATAAATCCCGATTTTTCTGTGCGTACACACATTCTAAATTACGTGCGTAGGAACGGAAATACAACACTTTCTACGCATTGTTGATAATTGAGGGCCCATGGCCTTTTGCTCCTCCTCCTGACACACCTGAGTAGGCGTGTCTGATTGCCAGGCTGTGGATGACAGACAGGTTCATTGAGACATCCAGGTATATTCCTGAGTTAACTTGTAGGAATGAATGAATGACCTTTATTTATATAGCACCAGGAGAGGGATGGGGTTGTCACAAGTCACTGTTATATCTCTTATGCCTGGTATATATTTTCTCTGTATTACTGAATATTTTTTTTTCATATTAATAGCTTCACATTGTTGTTCAACTGCTTTGGCAACATAGTTAATGTTCTACTGTCTGACCAGTAAAGCGTAGTTAAACTGAATTCAGTTGAAAGCATATGAATTAATGGATACACATGCATGGTTTTCTCTTTCTCTTTCTTTCTCTCTCTCTCTCTCTCTCTCTCTCTCTCTCTCTCTCTCTCTCTCTCTCTCTCTCTCTCTCTCTCTCTCTCTCTATCTCTCTCTCTCTCTCTCTCTATTTCTCTATCACTCTATGTCTCCCTCTCGGTCTCTCTCTCTATTTCTCTCTCTTTCTCTATATCTCTCTCTGTCTCTCTCTCTCTCACACACTCACTCACTCATGAAGCGATACACAGCACAAAGGGCACAAGGGGACATAACACAAAAGACAGAATCAAACTGTACTGTCAGACCTGTTTATGTTTCCTGCTACAGTATATATTCATGTTTTGACAGAGGATTGTTTCTCCAGGGTGTTATGTTTTGATTTGTTTTGACATTAATATGATTCCCTTTCAAGACATTACAGATGGGAATGACCTGCCTGGCGATATGCAAACTGAAAATATACTTTCTTTTTTATTTATTGTCTATGATTTATTTTTTGTTCTATTTACCTTTTCACCTGTAAACTATCCTGTTTCAGATGTTATATATGTCCTCTACTAATGTTTCTTTACACATATAAACTATCCTGTTTCAGATGTTATATATGTCCTCTACTAACGTTTCTTTACACATATAAACTACTCTGATTCAGATGTTAAATATGTCCTCTACTAATGTTTCTTTACACATATGAAC
Organism: Notolepis coatsorum; assembly: GCF_963971535.1. NCBI lineage: Eukaryota > Metazoa > Chordata > Actinopteri > Aulopiformes > Paralepididae > Notolepis > Notolepis coatsorum. The sequence goes on along the minus strand of NC_140176.1, from coordinate 90,654,481 downwards.
TAGTCTGATTCAGATGTTAAATATGTCCTCTACTAATGTTTCTTTACACATATAAACTAGTCTGATTCAGATGTTAAATATGTCCTCTACTAATGTTTCTTTACACATATAAACTAGTCTGATTCAGATGTTAAATATGTCCTCTACTAATGTTTCTTTACACATATAAACTAGTCTGATTCAGATGTTAAATATGTCCTCTACTAATGTTTCTTTACACATATAAACTAGTCTGATTCAGATGTTAAATACACATGGATGTTTTGTAGGACACACAGGCAGGTCATGTAGGTGCTTCTAGTGATGCCTTTCTCTGCATCTCCATTCATCACCTTGAGCGGCCTTATCCGCAATATGAACAACACAAAAGCCCCCCCAGCTGCTGAAAAGGATCTCTGTCTGATCCGGACACCAGAGTCTTACATCCATGCTGCTCCCAGATCTGTGCCCCACAGCTTTATTGACTAGGCCAGCGGTTCTCAAACTACGGGTCACGACCCAAAGTGGGGTCGTGGGTAGGTGACAGCACATTGACAAAAAAAAATGTACATTTATCTTTTTCTTTTTTATTATCATGTTCTGGCAACATATTTTGGCTAAATATGCCTCGTTTTATAAATGTTTATTGATAGTGCTAAATAACTCTAAAAACAACAAATGGCATTATGACCGAAACGAGACACCATCATAACATTAGACAGAATGTGGTGGTCTACAGTGTCAAAAGCTTTGGCCTTAAGGTCCCCCTGTAGGGGGACCCTGCTTTTCTTTATCATAAATCTATCAATAGAGACCGTATTAGATCCCCATTATTATCATATCATGGGGTATCATTGGAAAGCCACACTCATTGGCTACAACCCTGTGCAAAGATTTTCGAGATCGCAAAATGATTGATGGAGCTAGAGCTCCGGGAGTCGGGGCTGATAATGTGTACTTTTGCGTACTTTGGGGCACGCCTCACATATCGGCATGTAACTCGAGAACCGCTGAACGGATTTTGTCACCTGAAAGGGCAATCGACAGGCAACAAATAGGGCTTTAATTCTATTGTATTAAAAGAAATGCACACCCGAGCCACTAGAGCTCGGCAAAGAATCGTCCACATGTGGGCCCTTGGATGTTAAGAGGTCAATGTTTTTAAATAAAATTTTTTTTAGCCAAGAGTAAAGACCATAACCCTATCAAAAACAGTAGTCAAAGTGTATATTTTCATTTTTACCGATGTTTTATACGATTTATCGGAAATACAAATTTATCGGAAAATGCTAATTATCGTAAAAACCACAAGGAAATGACTAAATCCAGATTCAACCCTGCCATTGGAAAGAGGAGCATTTTCCCTATCCATAGATGTATTATTTGGCCATAATAAGGTCAAGGTCAAGTTATAATTAAAATTGATTATCATTAATTACTGTACAAATCCTTCTGTTTAATCATCTTCCCGCGGTTCATTTGCTTAGATTTTTTGTACACATGATCTCAATAAGGTGGTGAATGAGCTCAGTGAGCATTCTTTCCTACCCGTATCAATTTTTTATCAAATATGCAAAAATCATAAATCATAATTTATATTCTCCTTTGTTTCATCACAATTTACTCAAGCCTAGTAACAGACACAATATTTCTGACACTTGAAATACATACCCCCAGGTCCCTAGATGTTCCTAGATACCAAGAACATGCAAATTGACCTTGCAGAAGTGGAGCAATCTTCCATTTACTTAGGCATGTACCTTTAGGCGAAATACGGCTTACAGCTTATCAGGTTAAGTCAATAAACAGTGCAACACAAAAACATTTCCTATCCAAAGCAGCCTTAATATCATCTAGGACTTTCAGACTGGCAGTCACAGACAGTACTGTGCTTTGATCTGAATCCAGATCGCATAGGGTTAAGGATGTTGTGTGTAAATTTAGAAAAAGCTTTAGCTGAGCAGAAACTAAGGACTCAAGAATCTTTGATAACACAGACAGATTTGAGATGGGCGATACAAAAGCTTGCTTCCACAATACTGGCAGTGTGTGAGTGGACAGGGAGAGATTATAAATATCAGTAACTGGTTGTGCTATAATCTGTGCTGAAATTTTTTTAAAGAAAAGGCCGAGGCTTTTTTGGGTCAATTGATTGCAGACCGTGTAAGACTTCAGAGACAGACAGAGAAGGAGGCGAAATCAAAAACAGGGGAGATCATCTCATGACTACAGTATGACTAAGAGTACTACCATGCAGAGAGTCATGACTTTGCTCATAAAAAATTTGCCCAGCCTTTTTTTTTGTTTGTATTTTTTTTTTTTATTATTTTTTAAACAAACATATAAACAAACATGACAACACACGATAAGATATACAAGCATTAATTGTCACGGCACATCCAATGAGATCACATTTTAGTTAGTTGTCTTATATAAGATATACCCCTAATACCTGTTATCTAAAAAAACCTACACACATATGCTCAGCTCGAACCCCCCCCTCCCGGACCCCACCTTGAGAAGTACCTCCACTATCCCTCGCACCTAACCAGACACTACCATTATAAGCTAGCTTTTATTCTCTCCACCACTTCTAACCACATTGACATTTTGGATTCATTGAGACCCAGAATTCTTGCTGTAGATATTTCATGGTAAATTACATCGAGATATGTAAGAAACCAAACTTTACGGCACATTTTTTCCGGTTGAAACCAGCGTGATGCGATCAGCTTTTTGGCTACTGTGATACCCGATAAAACCAATCTCTTTAGCTGTGGATTCACTGCAAACTCAAAAACATCATTCAATAATAATACCGAGGGGTGTACAGGTATATTCCAAGATACGAGTTTTGATATTTGTTGGGTCACATCTTTCCAGAATGCCTTAACTGGTGAGCAGTCCCAATACATGTGCATAAATGTCCCTTCGTCCCCATTTGCACATTGGGTGCATTTGGAATCTTGTTTAAGCCCCATTCGGCACAGTCTTATAGGAGTCAAGTATGTCCTGTGAATATAGTTAAGATTGATTTGTTGATGATCCGGGTTCCTTGATGTAAGTCGGACATTTGCCCAGGCTCCTTGCCAATCAAAGTCATTTTCCAGGTCTGGTATATCCCTCCTCCAGACAGAGTCAAGTTGGAGGGTTTCATACGAGGACGTTAGTAATTGATAATAAAAACCTGATACAAAACCTCCCAATGTTTCTCTTTCATAGAAGAATTTGTGGTATCTGTGGTGTTCAACTGGTATGTCTAATGGAACACTGTGAGACCTCAAACATAGGCGTAACTGTATGTAAAAAAGCCATGTGGACTCGGTGAGGTTAAACTTTGTGCATATTTCTCCATAACTACAAAAGCCCTGGTTATTAAAAATATCCCCTAATGAGTGTATGCCTTGCTCTTCCCATATAGGGAATCTTATAGGACGTTTTTCCATTAAGAGTGCATTGTTATTGAATATGGGAGTGTGATTATGCCATTTTTGAGGGTTAGGATATTTTTTTTGTGTTTCCCGCCATGTTCGGATTGCATGGGTAATTATGGGGCCAAATTTCTGCTCACAGTGCTTGATTGGAAGTTTAGTGTGTGCTATGTCCTTCAGTCTCTGTGGGGCTACTATGTTTTCTTCCAATTCTCTCCAAGATACCAAAGCCTGGGGATCAAACCATATTGTCAATGGTCTTAATGTGTAAGCCTTAAAATATTGGAAAAAATCTGGAAATGCCATGCCACCGTCTGCTTTATTTCTCTGTGCGGTGGATCTTTTTATGCGAGGTGGTTTGTTATTCCAAATAAATTTGTATGTGGAGGAGTGTAATCTTTTCCAGTAGCCCTCTGGAGGGGGTAACGGTAGCATTGAGCTGATGAAGTTGATTCTTGGTAGTACATCCATCTTAACTATTGATACCCTTGCCTGTACTGAGTTTTTAAGTTTTGCCCACCTGTCCAGGTCGTCTTTGATTTTGTTCTGTATTTTTGTGTAATTGTGCTTCACCGTTTGTCTTATGGTGGGACATATTTCCACACCCAAGCATCTAAAATGTTTTACCATGGGTATCGCACCTGGGAGGGTTGTGTCTTTTTTTGCATGGGTGTTAAGTGGAAGGAAAGCCGACTTCGGCCAATTTATTTTAAATCCCGATAAATCACCAAAGTTCTCTATCAACTTGAGTAGATGAGGCAATGTGGTGTTGGGGCTTTGCATGAACAATATTACGTCGTCCGCATATAAACTAATTTTATGTTGTGTGCCCTTGATTACGATTGGTTCTATGTATTGGGATTGTCTTATATATTGTGCTAAAGGCTCTAATGATAGATCGAATAGTCCGGGACTAAGAGGGCAACCCTGTCTGGCTGAGCGTGATACCGGAAAGATTTCGGAGATGAATGTGCCTGTTGTAATCATGGCCGATGGGTCCTTGTATAATACTTTAATCATATCAATGAATCCTTTTCCTAACCCCATCCTTTCTAATACTGCCCATAGAAACGACCAAATGCTGTCAAATGCTTTCATAGCATCCAGGGACAGCATCGCCTTAGGTGTGGTGTCCTCTTTGTCTGCATCTAGTACGTGCAGTATTCGTCTTATGTTATCATTGATCAGGCGACCTCTTATGAAGCCAGTTTGGTCCGGATGAACTAAAGACGTCATATGCTTTTGCAATCTGATGGCTAATACCTTAGAGTACAGTTTGACATCGGTTCCGAGGAGGCTTAAAGGTCTGTAACTACCGCACTCGGTGGGGTCTTTGTCTTTTTTGAGAAGGACTGAAATGAGTGCAATATTGTCGTGTTTATGGAAGCTCCCCTCCTTGACTGAGTATAAGATCATATTTAGTAATAAGGGTCCAAATATGTCCCAACAAGAAAGGTACATTTCTGATGGGATACCATCTCTTCCAGGAGCCTTACCATTTTTCATTTCGGATATGGCCTTCTTGAGTTCCTCTAATGTGATCGGTGCTTCTAACTGTTTAGCGTCGTCCTCCGAAAGTTTAGGGAGAATAATTTGATTAAGATATGTGTCCAATTTGTTTTGATCAAAGGTCGTTTCTGAATTATGTAAGTCGGAGTAGAATTCTTTGAATGTATCGTTTATTATTTTGGGGTCTGTTACAAGTACTTGTTGTTTTCTAATGGAAGTTATATCTGCAAATTTTGCATTAATTCTTAATCGCATGGCTAATAGGTGACTAGGTTTAGAACCTTGGAAGTACTGCTGTTGTCTTGTGCTGCGTATTTGCATTTCCGATTTTTGTCTGTATATTGCATTGATCTCTGTTTTTAGTACGTTAACTTGATTTTCTAGTCTAGTTGAGTTGTTGTATTTTAAAGAATTAAATAACGTTGAGTAAAGCGTTTCCAGTTCAGACAGTTTTGTGCATTGATTTTTGCGCAATATGGAGGAAAATCTATCCGTGAAATCCTTGATCATACCCTTTACCGACATCCATATTATTCTGGGGTCTTGCACCGCGTTTGCATTCTCCCGTAGGAATACTGTGAGAGCTTCTTTGAGTTGTGTAATGAATTCCTTGTTGTTAAGCAGCATAGTATTAAAACGCCATCTTGGGGCCCGGGAAGATAGTATACCAAATGTTGCTTTTAGGAGTAAATAACAGTGATCTGAAAGCGCATTGGGTATCATTTCCACTTCATAATTATCAAATAGTCTCGGGGATGCAAAGACATAATCAATTCTGGATAATGTGTTATGTCTCGCCGATCGACAGGAGTACTTTCGGGTCGTGGGATTAAGTGAACGCCATAAATCATTTACCCCTGTAGTCTTTGACCAATCTTTTAATGCTTTAGATGAATTTTTTTGTTCGCTGGAAAAGGCGAGGTAAGATTTGTCCATCCTTGGATTCCAAATGGCATTAAAATCCGCACCTATTATAAATGAGTACTCGGGATGGTTTAACATTTCATCGGTTAGTGAAGTGAAGAAACCCTCTTCGTACAAATTTGGGGCATATACCGCTGCCAACGCTATTTTCCTGTTATTGTGTACAATCCTAGCTATAGTTATACGCCCCTCAGCATCCGACCATACCCCTTTTAATTCGATATTTAATTTACGTCTGACGACTATGGCTACACCTCGAGTTCTCGTACCAAAAGAAGAGTGACTAATATTATGGTATGTGTTATCCGCTAACGTATCTATGTCTTCCTCTAAAATGTGCGTTTCGCTTAGTAGAGCCACGTCCACATGTTCTTTTTTCATCAGTGTGAGCACGCTTATGCGTTTGTGTTGTTTGTTTATCCCACCAGTGTTCCATATCATTATATTCAAACTAGCCATAATCTATGCATGTTTTTGTGTAGTTTTTGGTAATGCTTCTGGAGTGCGAAGCTACAATAGATGTACATCCAATTATTGAGGTCCCGTTGAGAGCCGAGCTTAAAAACATATATATATACAAATAAAAATCCCCTATTTTCCCCTCACCCAGAGAGTCATACAGGCCTGTGTTCCAAAAACACATCCTCCGCGTATGACTCTCTCCCTTAGGCCACCGGATTGCCCAAACTGAGCATTGTAATCCTAATCTTCCTATGCTAATTGCCATAGGATCTAACTTTTTCATTCTAATACAATAGAATGTCGCTTTTGGTCTTGCACCTTCCCTTACTGTAATGAAATATTGTGAAAAATGAAAAAAAAGAGAATAAACTTTCATCGACTATGCATTTTCTTTAAACTTTTTAAACTTTGACATATTTTTTTTCTTGTTATTGCACTGCGGCACCAAGTCAAATAGCTGTGTAAGTTGTATATTTGGGGAATAAAGCGATTCTGATTCCGATCACGGAAATTAGCACGGTCCAGCCGAGCCGTGTGATCAGTTTGGCACAGTGACTCAGATTCCTGCCTGATGTGCAAATTGCTGGACCTAAAGCGTTATATTTGCATTCCCTTCCTGTCGTGAGTTTGGGTGAGGTGGAATATAACACATTATATCTACGGAATGCTGTTCATCGACTACAGCTCAGCATTCAATACCATAGTCCCCTCCAAACTCATAGCCAAGCTCAGGGACCTGGGCTTGAACTATGACCTGTGCCAGTGGGTCCTGGACTTCCTGACGGGCAGACCCCAGGTGGTAAGAGCCGGCAACTGCACCTCCTCATCCATCACGCTCAACATAGGGGCCCCCCAGGGCTGTGTTCTGAGCCCCCTCCTCTACTCCCTGTACACACATGACTGCGTAGCACAGCGGAACAACAACACCATCATCAAATTTGCTGATGACACAGTAGTGGTGGGCCTGATCTCTGCCAACGACGAAAGGGCCTACCTGGAAGAGGTAGAGAACCTGTCACAGTGGTGTCAGGAGAACTGCCTCTCCCTGAACGTCAGCAAAACAAAAGAGATGATTGTGGACTTCAGGAGGTCGGGGGTCAAGGACTACAGCCCCCTCAGCATCGACGGGGCACCAGTTGAGAGAGTGAACAGTTTCAAGTACCTCGGAGCCCACATATCCGAGGACTTGTCATGGACCACACACATTGACAGTGTTGTGAAGAAGGCACGACAACGCCTCTACTTCCTCAGGCGCCTAAGGAAGTTCCAAGTCAGCCAGAAGATCCTTAGGAACTTCTACTCATGTACAATAGAGAGCATCCTGACCGGCAACATCACCTCCTGGTTTGGGAATAGCACTGCACAAGACCGTAGCAGACTACAAAGAGTGACACGTTCAGCCGAACGCACAATTAGAGGGGGGCTTCCCACCCTCCAGAACATTTACAACAAGCGGTGCAAGGGGAAGGCTAAGAGAATTATTAAGGACTCGAGCCACCCGAACAACTGCCTCTTTGAACTGCTGCCGTCAGGCAAGCGATACCGGAGTCTTATGGCGAGCACAGAAAGACTCAGAAGGAGCTTCTATCCCCAGGCCATCAGGCTGCTAAACGAACAATAATCGCTAAACGAACAATGATCACTATGCAACAACCATCAAATGCACACAGCACACACACCCACACGCACACACACACTCACTCAAACAAACAACACACTGCAGCACCCACTCTCCACACTTAGATCACACAAACACACTTACACTTTATATTTATTGATAAAGGATTTGCACTACAACTCGTACACCTACTGTGAATTGTACCTAAACTGCACCTCGTCCATTTATGCCTTGCACTATATAGTATTGTATATTAGTACACTGCACAGTATTGTATATTGTATGGTAACTACGTCTACGAACATTGTACATATGTCTAAACTGAACACTGTGACCTCTTTTTTTTCTTCTAATTTTTACTATGTTTTTATTTCATACTTATCTTGTCATGCACAGTCTCTGGAGCGCAACAGTAAGAAGCATTTTGTACAAAAGTATTCTGTACTTCTGTATGACAACTATTAAAGAAACTTGAAACTTGAGAAACTTGAAACCTCATAACCTGCCGTTTCATTTGGTATATAGCGCATGTCATTAAACATTAAGATTCTAGGGCTGAAAAAAGGTATGCAGGAAATCCGTCTCTCTCTCTCTCTCTCTATCTCTCTCTCTCTCTCTCTCTCTCTCTCTCTCTCTCTCTCTCTCTCTCTCTCTCCTTCCCATTTGCTTACATCTCACAGTGAGAATCACTGGCTTATCTGGTGTGTGTGTGAGTTTGAGTGAGAGAGAGACTTTCCTGAGAGAAGTTACCCTTTAAAGTGAGAGAGACTGAGTTTGTGCATCAGAGAAGAATGTTAATGTTTTGTGTTAATGTCCATTACATTCTTTTGAAAAATCTACATGTGGGGGAGCATTAGCCAGTTTCTAGGCCTGCTACAAGTAGCATTAGCCAGTCAATAGGCCTGCTAGCATTAGCCAATCCAGTGTGCGAACCATAGCATGGTCTTTGGGTGAGGGGGGGGGGGGGGGGGGGGGGGTGCAGACTGTTGGAGGATACTGTGATCGCAGCCTGTAGCCTGTAGGCCTTGTGTATGTATGTATGTGACAAATAAACCTCTTGAATCCTGTCATATATTCAATCAGTTTCAGTAACTACAGAACACATAATACTAGACAACTCACTTGTTGAGGTCCGGCCGTCTGGACGGTCTGGGCTTCCACAGCACATTCCATGATACAAAAAAAGTATCCACTTAGTTAGATAGATGATAGATCATACTGTCTACAGTATCCTATCCTGTGTTCTGATACGACCGCAGGCGCCGGCACGGTCACCGGAGCGTTGTAATACTAATAATAGTCCCCACCGGAGCAGCACCAAGCAGGTGTAATTGTAACGGCGTCGCCTGTAGATGATCCCGCGGCCCTCCTCCTGCTGCTCTGTCAGCTTCACTGTCTTCGTGAAACCAAAATTGGTTAGGCTTACTTGTTTTCGTTTAGACATTATGCATTCCTGAGTGACCTTATTTACTGGCTGTCAAAACGATAATTGTGTCAACAAGTCACAGCCACAGGTTACAAAGTGGGTCAAGTTTGATTTGTGCCGTGCGTGCGTGCAGGCTGCAGCGCCACCGCGCTCCGAATGGTAATTGCAAGCATAGCATGCATGTTGTCATATTACGTGTGAATTAGTGCGCAAATCATTAATCATACATCCAAAATAGCATACGTTTATTATTATACACGATGATGATACAGAAAATTACAGAAAAATGAGAAATACATGGCAAAAGTAGCATTTATTTTCAGTAATTTAGAGACCCCCAGGGGAGCTTTAGAGACCCCCAAGGGAGCTGATGTCTGATCTAGGGGAGCTATAGCGGACCCAGCTCCCCCCGTGGATCGCACCCTGAGCCAATCTGTAGGCCTGCTAGCATTAGCTGATCTGTAGGCCTGCTAGCATTAGCTGATCTGTAGGCCTGCTAGCATTAACCAGTATCTAGGCCTGCTAGCATTAGCCAGTCAATAGGCCTGCTAGCATTAGCCAATCTGTAGGCCTGCTAGCATTAGCTGATCTGTAGGCCTGCTAGCATTAGCCAGTCAATAGGCCTGCTAGCATTAGCCAATCTGTAGGCCTGCTAGCATTAGCTGATCTGTAGGCCTGCTAGCATTAGCCAGTCTCTAGGCCTGCTAGCATTAGTTAGCAAGAGTAACCACCTGCTGTCTGTCAACCACTGAAGGCGTGAGAGAAGCAGGTCTGTGACCCCTAGGTCGTTGTTTTGATCCCCCGATGTCTGTTTGTGTGTTTATATGCGTGTGTGGGTTTCCATGTATGTGTTGTGTATGTAGGAAATTCAGTGTGCAATGTTTATTTATGCGTGAGTATTTTTTCCATTTGTGTGTATGGGTCCATTTGTGTGTATGGGTCATTATGTATGTATGTGTATCACTGTGTGCTTGAATTACAATGACCTCAGCTAAATACACAGTATGCATGTATGTGTTTAGCTGAGACCATGTTGATGGTGACACACCCACACACACACACACACACACACACACACACACACACACACACACACACACACACACACACTGAAAGCATGCCATCCTCCTATGTGTGTGTTTGTGTGCACGTGTCAGTTTGTGTGTGTGTGTGTGTGTGTGTGTGTGTGTGTGCGTGTATGTGTTTAGCTGAGACCATGTTGATGGTGACACACCCACACACACACACACACACACACACACACACACACACACACACACACACACACTGAAAGCATGCCATCCTCCTATGTGTTTGTTTGTGTGCACGTGTCAGTTTTTTGTGCGTGTGTGTGTGTGTGTGTGTGTGTGTAAACCACTGTGTGTCTACATACTTGTGTGTGTCCATGTTTATGAGTGTGTATAATTTGTGTGTGTCATCAACATGACCTCAGCTGAATACCCAGAAGGCACCACAACAGGAAGCTGGTATAGCAGTCATGTTAGATGTTGACTGTAGACTGTACGTTTGTCTGATTACATCATCAATCATCCACCAGAATGTCTCAGTTATCTTTTTTTTTTATTACTGAGACCCGAAATGCTAGAGGCGTTTTCTGAATATTGCAGGGAAATTGAAGAATAGTGTGAAATGTGAATCTATTGCTATTGAAAAGTGACTGTGAAATGAAAACGGTTCTTTCTATGGCACACCTGTGTTGTTGGTCTCTCAATTGACAACGCTGCTGTGAACACAGCAAGTGAAAGCCCTCGTATTTATGTTCATAAATAAAATGGTAAACGGTGCATTTATATATCTCTTTTATCCAAAGCGCTTTACAATTTGTTCCTCACATTTTACCCATTCACTCACACACCGATGGCAGAGGCAACCATGCAAGGTGCCCACCTGCTCATCTGGAAGCAGTCAAGTGTCTTGCTCAAGGACACTTCGACACGCTGCCCGGGGGAGAAGCGGAAATCGAACGGGGAACATGCAGGATTACCAGACGACTGCTCTACCTCCTGAGCCACTGTCGCCCCCCACGATCACATGTCATGTGGTGCACGACACCACGAAACAGGCCGGAGTGGAGGCCTGCTCGTACTTTATTGTCAATAAAGCTCAATTAAAATCTTTGTATGCATTATTTGAGAACTGTTTATAATTTGTAATATTTACTTATGTAATTTCAGTGAGTTTGTTAAAAAAAAAATTGTACATCTGAACAAAGACCGAATTAATCTTGGAAGTGTCGACTGACACAGACCTGGACACCCTTTCACTACCACACTACCAAAATTGTTAACCCTTTCACTGCGACAATGTAGAAGGTTAACCCTTTCACTGCCACACGACAAAGTGTTAACCCTTTCACAACCACACTACAGAAGGTTAACCCTTTCACTACCACACTACAACCGTCTGTAGTGTGGTAGTGAAAGGGTTAAACACATAATCCACAGAAGGAGCTGTGCTGTGTGGTGTGTCATGCTCTGTCTGAGTGTGTGTTGTGTCATGCTCTGTCTGAGTGTGTGTTGTGTCATGCTCTGTCTGAGTGTGTGTGTGTGTGTGTGTTGTGTCATGCTCTGTCTAAGTGTGTGTGTGTGTGTGTGTGTTGTGTCATGCTCTGTCTGAATGTGGTTGTGTTTGTTGTGTCATGCTCTGTCTGACTGTGTGTGTGTTTGTTGTGTCATGCTCTGTCTGAGTGTGTGTGTGTTTGTTGTGTCATGCTCTGTCTGAGTGTGTGTGTATTTGTTGTGTCATGCTCTGTCTGAATGTGTTTGGGATAATATCTCACTCCGAGGTTTTTGCAAAAAGTTGGCAGCCCTGCAAATATTGCAGGGTTTGTGTGGTTGAATTTGTGTTAATTCTCGCAAATCATAAGATCCAAAGTCCTGGAGAGACAGCCGAGCAGCTGGAATAACAGTGTGAGAGGTTCTCAGATGGTTGGTTTCACAATGGGAGGAGGGACAGGTAGTTAGCAGAGTATTGTTCTGTATCTGCTATTGTTAGCAATGCAGTCAGGGGGACTGTATAGATTAGAACCTCCTGATTTCTGACTGTATAGAACCTCCTGATTTCTGACTGTATAGAACCTCCTGATTTCTGACTGTATAGAACCTCCTGATTTCTGACTGTATAGAACCTCCTGATTTCTGACTGTATCTAACCTCCTGATTTCTGACTGTATAGAACCTCTTCCTGTCTGACTGTATTTAACACCTGGTGTCTGACGGTGTGTGGCTGTATGTGTGTTTGTGAGTTTATGTATGTATGTATGTATGTATGTATGTATGTATGTATGTATGTATGTATGTATGTATGTATGTATGTATGTATGTATGTATGTATGTATGTATGTATGTATGTATGTATGTATGTATGTATGTATGTATGTATGTATGCAGGGGCGTAGCTGGGGGGGGGGGTAGCTTAGGATGATTCCAAGGGCCCAGCACTGGGGGGGGCCCAACATTTTTTTTTTTTTTTACTAGACATCACTCAGGTGTATTATTGATGCTCTCATTGATACTATGTTTGTTTCTGAAGTGTGTGTGTGTGTGTGTGTGTGTGTGTGTGTGTGTGTGTGTGTGTGTGTGTGTGTGTGTGTGTGTGTGTGTGTGTGTGTGTGTGAGATATATAGAGAGAGAGGGGGGGCTTTGGTAGACTATTGCATTGGTCCATTCATTGAAGATGAACGCAATGCGACATCCTTTACTAGGCTCACCCACCAACAGTGCAGGTGCTGAACTGCTGATCCGAATGTATAGGTAAAAACCATATTATGCGTTTTCATCAATAAAAAAATTGGCAAAAAAAATTGCGCTTGCGCGCTTAGGCGCGCTCGCATTCACTGGGGGCCTACAAATACATTCTTTCATGGGGCCCAGAATCTGGAGCTACACCCCTGTATGTATGTATGTATGTATGTATGTATGTATGTATGTATGTATGTATGTATGTATGTATGTATGTATGTATGTATGTATGTATGTATGTATGTATGTATGTATGTATGTATGTATGTATGTAGTGTGTGTGTTTGTGTGTCTATGTATGTATGTATGTATGTATGTATGTATGTATGTATGTATGTATGTATGTATGTATGTATGTATGTATGTATGTATGTATGTATGTATGTATGTATGTATGTATGTATGTGTGTGTGTGTGTGTGTGTGTGTGTGTCTGTGTGTATATGAATGTGTGTGTGTGTGTGCACGTGCGTGCGTGCATGTGTGGGTGTGTGTGTGCGCGCGTGCATGTGTGTGCGCACGTACGTGTCAGATTGATCCTAGAACAGAGCTGACGTGCTCTTAAATGGAACCTCGTCTTGAGAATCATTAAAATCAACAAACACTCCCAGAGAAAAACCGAAAGGACTGTCAAGTGCTTTTTCATTCCAGCTTTGTTTACTCGGTTCTCAGAGGCTGACGGCTCCTGAACTTGTATTGTGTTAACCGCTGACTAATAGCAGCAGTGTGTGTACTGGCGCTTCTCCTTAGAGTCTCTGGTTTTACAAGTGCATGGATTCTGATAAACTCCATTGACAGAGTTTGCGGCAAACACTTTGAAGCCATGAGGCCCAATTGATGCCAGGCATTCTTCACACAGTCTCTACTGTTGTATATCGAATTGTATTGGTCAGAGGGGGAGAAAAGGCTGTTAAAAGTGGGCGAGTTTGTAGTGGGCAGTCTGGAAGGGTATAACTCGGCAGGAAGGGCACAACCCTTTCAGCTGAGTAGCAATGTTCATCAAACAGTGTTGAAACTTGGGTGCTGCAGTGTTGAGTGCATACTGTAGTAGTCGAGACAGTAGAGTAGAATAGGGGCCCGCCTGGGGACCAGTGTTAATTTCGTCATCTATTTTTACTTAGTCATGTGTCAAATGCTATTTTTTTTGTTTAGTCACCGTTATCTATTTTTCGTTTAGTCAAGTTTTAGTCAACTACAGGTCTGATCATTTTACTCTTAGTTTTTTTTGTTTAGTCTCGATTTAGTCTTTTTTGTTTAGTCTCGCCACAGCCTCATCAATCGGCGTGAGCTTTTTCTAAACAAGCTAATGTTAGTGCTAGCTGGTTAGACTTATGTAAGCTATTTAATGTGTTCTATGTTATTATTGATGCTGACGTTATTAGGTGGAGTTGCAGGGCGCGCACCTGTGACAGATCCGTTGTTGTCTTGTGGAGTCTCCATGGGCTGAGCGGGCTCCCCTTCTTCTCCTCCTCCTTGTCTTTCACTTTCAACAATACATGCTGCCAAGTCCCCACTGCATACAAGACTACCGAGACCCTGTTGCCCCGCCATTGTTCCATTAAACCCATGCCGTGTGCAGTTATTGCTATCTAGAATGCTGGCTAAGAACAAATAACGTGAGTGAGGAAATTAATCAAAGCGCTTGCGATGGACACAGGAAACGGAAATGCTGCACTAATAATGACATGGATTATTCTAAAAGTTATAATTATTTTGTCTCGTCTTAAAATTAAGAGAGATTTCGGCAAGATTTTATTTTGTAAACTACATTTTGTGTCGTCGTATGTAGTCAACGACATTGCATTCATTATTTAGTCACGGTAGTGTCACATGATCTACAGTAACGTGACGTCTCGTCTCGTTGTCGTCAGGGGGAAAAGAAGCTTATTTGACGACCATATTTAGTCATCATTTTCGTTGACATAAATTAACACTGCCGGGGACCAATCCGAAGTGCTCCTGTCCGTCTTCGTCAGGGACCATTAGGTTTATCTTATCGGAGGTGAAACCCTGGCAAGCATGGGAAGAACTTGCAAACTCCACACAGGAAGGCCCGGGAGATACCCCCGCACCTGGGTACCTGGCAACCTGGGAGATACCCACCTGGGTACCTGGCAACCTGGAGATACCCACCTGGGTGCCTACCTGGCAACCCAGCAACCTGGTCCCGAGCAGAATCGATGGCAGGACCTTCTTGCTGTGAGGCGACAGTGTTAACTGCACCACCATGCCGCACGTCATAATAACAATAACAATTAACAATTGGTAAAATCATAATTATTGTTGTTGATGTATTTTCCATATCCAGCTCATAGTGAGAGTTGTAAACCATTTATACAGCATAACACAAAGCCACGGTAGGGGCTTACACTAGCACAGCCGACAAGGGTCACATGACCCGAGCATTTTCAATAATGTGTCCTCGTCACTCGGTCGAGCTCCAGCTCTGTCACTCAATGACTTTTACTAAAAGTACCGTTTTATCTGGCACGGTTTCTGAAATTTCAAAGTGACTTCAGGAAAATGCAATTAGAACGTTATTCCACATATATATGGAATCTATATGTCACAGCACGTTGCGAGCGTCTAGCGCAGGGAGTGGCAACCCGTGGCTCGCGAGCCGCCATGTGTGCTCTAATGCCGTCAATTTTGTGCTCTTCCCATCAAACAAAAAAATATATATATATATAATATTTTTATTTATTATTATGATAATTTTAAAAATGTTGTCACTCACAAACTGTGTGTAAACAGGCATCACCAAAGTCATTGTAGGGCTTATATATGAAAACTCTGTCTCAAAGGGCTTGGAAGCATCTGCAGTATGTGGAAAACAAGCTCAAAGTACTGTGCTTTCTACCGTTCTATCGAACAAAGCGGAAGATTAAAGGCTGGTCTGAACGTAGAAGAACTATAGATGCCTTCGGGTCCAGAGAGAGAGAGAGAGAGAGAAGAGAGAGAGTGAGAGAGAGAGAGGAGAGAGAGAGAGAGAGAGAGAGAGAGGGGGGTAGAGAGAGAAACATAGATAGAGTGATGAGAAAGAAATAGAGTGAGTAAGAGAGAAACAGAGTAGAGAGAGACAGAGAGAGAGAGAGAGAGAGAGAGACGAGAGAGAGAGAGAGAGAGAGAGAGAGAGAGAGAGAGAGAGAGTGAGAGAGAGAGAGAGAGAAACTGAGAGATAGAGAGAGTAGAGAGAGAAACAGGGAGAGTGAGAGAGAGAAACAGATATAGTGGGAGAAGAAACAGATACTGTAGAGAGAGAGACAGACAGACAGAGAGAGAGAGAGATCAAATGTAAGAGAGCGAGAAGGAGAAGAAAATAGCTGTGAACCCTAACTGGATGATTATACAGCTGTCTTAGTTGTGACACTCTTCTGAGAGGAATATCCAGAGGAATAACAAAATAGATTGCTCTTCAGAAGTCCTTCGGCTGTATAGGGACGTTTTATGGGAACTTTTCCCATGGAATCTTCTTTTCCCGTGCGGATGGGTGCCGGACAGCAGTGGATCTCAACCTTGCATCAAGGGCCCCCATAATACAAGACAAACATAACACTTAGTTCCAGGACCCTGTCAGGATGGAGGTAGGTGAGTTCCAATGTTGTAGGCAATCACAGAGACGGAGAAGGTATATACTCTTGAACAGGTTCGACTTTAATAGTAAAGAACACAAAGAGTAATACTAGGATACTATGCCAAGCAAGGGAACGAGACGAATTAGATAATGGAGCTTAGTGGTCCAGAACAGGAACCGCCCGCGTTATCTCCGAACGCCTAGTGAAGACCTGACAAATGACAAGCAGAGGAAAGGAATGTTATATAGCCACCAAATACCAACATTCACACACACCCCTGTGACAGCCAATCAGAAGCCAACTCCTAATTGACAGCACTAAATGACAGGGAAAACAAGTGACAGTAAACAAGTGACAGATGACAGAGAAGGTGGGAGGTTCCCGACCGTAGTCAAGAACTCAGAATCGTAACAGTACCCTCCCCCGACGAACGGCACCAGACGTTCACCTGGGGCCTCGGGATCTAGCCGCCGGAAATCATCGATCAAGGCTGGTGATCTCATTCAAATGCAGCAGCCCGCCTGATCTCAAACCTACCGAAGTCGGCCATGTCACCCCACTTCTAGGACCTGCACTGGCTCCCCATTGCTGCATGTAATCCGCTTCAAGCCCTCGACCTAGCATACCGTGCGGCAAAGGGAACCGCTCCCGCCTATCTCCGGTCAATGGTCTCTAACTACACACCCTCAAGACCCCTACGCTCTGCATCTTCTGGCCGCCTCAGATCTACTCCTATCCAAGCTCCGGAGGGTCATCAAAGAGAAGCCGCCTATTCTCAGTCCTTGCCCCACAATGGTGGAATGAACTACCCATCCCAGTTAGGACAGCCGAATCCGTCCAATCTTCGCCGTCGACTAAAGACTCACTTCTTCAACCATTATCTGAAATGATAAAAAAATAAAAATAAAAAAAAAATCTAACCCCGACTAACCTTAATGTCATGCACTTGTCCTAATAAACTAACCTACACTGTAACAAGCAACACTTTGATGAACATTGTTACTCAGCTGATAGAGTTATACCCTTCTTGCTGTCTTGTCGCACAGAACTTGTAAGTCGCTTTGGATAAAAGCGTCAGCTAAATGACTAAATGTAAATGTAAATGTAAATCTAAAATATCCCTTTGAGGCACCCAAGAACGCTCTTCTATCCCGTACCCCTGCCAATCCACCAAGAACTGAAACCCCCTACCCCTCCGCCTACAACCCAGTATCCTCCGCACCGTGTAAATGGGCTGACCACCCATAAACCGAGGCGGAGGAACCGTAGGCAGTGGCGGGGCCAAGGGAGATGAGAGGAACGGCTTCAACAGGGACACATGAAACGTTGGATGAACCCTCATAGAACTCGGAAGCCGTAGCCTGTAAGCCACAGGATTCACCCGACGTACCACCTTAAAGGGTCCTATAAAGCGAGGAGCCAGCTTCCTGGATTCCACCCGGAGAGGGAGATCCCGGGTGGAAAGCCAAACCCGCTGCCCAGGACGGTAAACCGGAGCCGGACGACGCTTGCGGTTAGCCTGCCGCTGGGTACTAACCGAAACCTTCTGCAGCGCCGCCCGGACCCGCTTCCACGTCCTGCGGCAGCGAGCCACATGTGCCTGGGCCGAGGGCACCTCCGCCTCCTGCTCCTGCTCGGGAAACAAAGGAGGTTGAAAACCATACTGACACTGAAAGGGAGACATACCGGTAGAGGAGGAGAGGAGGGTATTATGCGCGTACTCAGCCCATGCCAACCTCCTACTCCACGTTGCCGGGCACGTAACATCTCAAGACCCCCTCCAGGTCCTGGTTGACACGCTCCGTCTGCCCGTTCGACTGCGGATGAAACCCAGACGAAAGGCTAACGGAGGCGCCGAGACCGGCGGCAAATGCCTTCCAGAACCTGGAAGCGAACTGAGGACCCCGGTCCGACACGATATCCACCGGAAGCCCGTGGACCCGAAAGACATGCTGTATCACCAGATCAGCAGTCTCCCGGGCCGATGGAAGCTTGGGGAGAGGAACAAAATGAGCCGCCTTCGAGAACCGGTCCACCACCACCAAAATGGCGGTGAACCCGTCCGAAAGGGGGAGGCCAGAAATAAAGTCCAGGGATATGTGCGACCAGGGCCGCTTAGGAATAGGAAGTGGCCGGAGGAGACCTGCCGGTGCACGGCGAGAGGTCTTACTGTGCGCGCACATCGGGCAGGCCGCCACAAAGGAACGCGTATCCCCCTCCACTGTCGGCCACCAGAACCTCCTACGGATAAATTCCAGGGTCCTGGTGGTCCCAGGGTGGCTGGTGAGGGATGAGGCATGTGCCCACTGCAGCAAACGTGAGCGTGCCGCCTTGGGCACATACGACCGCCCCGGAGGGCCCCCGCCAGGATCGGGCTCCCGCGTCAGCGCCGACCTTACCACCTTATCTATGCCCCAAGACACGGGTGCCAAAATCAAGGCCGGTGGAATAATGGGATGGGGCTGCTCCTCCCGGCCAGGAAGATCAAACTGGCGCGATAACGCGTCAGGTTTGATATTCTTGGACCCAGGTCTATAGGAGATGGTAAATCGAAATCGTGTGAAGAATAACGCCCACCTGGCCTGGCGAGCGTTAAGGCGTTTAGCCCCTTGGATGTAAGCCAAGTTCTTATGATCGGTCCAAACAATGAAAGGATGTGCCGCCCCCTCCAACCAATGTCTCCATTCCTCCAGTGCCAATTTGATAGCCAACAACTCCCGATTACCCACGTCGTAGTTGCGCTCGGCTGATGACAGACAGCGAGAAAAAAAAGCACAGGGGTGCACTTTCCCATCCTTTAAGCACCTCTGAGAGAGCACCCCCCCCACAGCGATGTCAGAGGCATCCACCTCCACAATGAACGGAACCTCTGCATCGTGGCGGATCAATACAGGAGCGGATGTAAACCGACGCTTGAGATCGCAGAAGGCCGACTCTGCCCTAGGCGACCATTCAAAGCCAGGGAGAGAGGCCTTAGTGAGAGCTGTTAATGGATTGGCTAAAGCGCTAAAGTTGCGAATAAAGCGCCTGTAAAAATTTGCAAAGCCCAAAAACCGTTGTAACCCCTTGAGCGACGAAGGCCGTGGCCAGTCCAAGACTGCACTCACCTTGGCCGAATCCATGCATAGATCACCCTTCGTCAACACAAAGCCCAGGAAGGAAACGGTATCAGTGTGAAACACACACTTCTCAGCCTTAACGAATAGTTGATGCTTGAGGAGACGGTCTAGCACCTCCCGAACATGCAGTTGGTGTTGCACCATATCGCGAGAAAAAATTAGGATATCATCTAGGTAAACAAACACAGACACCCCAATCAAGTCTTGCAGCACGTCGTTAACCAGGGCTTGGAAGACTGCCGGAGCATTAGCCAAACCAAAGGGCATGACCAAATACTCATAGTGACCATTGGGTGTATTAAATGCAGTCTTCCACTCGTCTCCTTCTCTAATCCTGACCAGATTGTATGCATTACGTAAATCAAGTTTAGAAAAGACCTGTGCCCCCTGTAAGCACTCAAAGGCCGTGTCCATGAGAGGTAAAGGATATCGGTTCTTGATGGAAACGTCATTCAATCCCCTATAATCAATGCACGGGCGCTGATCCCCATCTTTTTTGTCAACAAAGAAGAAACCAGCGCTGGCCGGGGATGTGGAAGGACGTATGTGCCCCGCAAGCAATGCCTCCTCAATGTAGGTGTTCATGGCCAAGGTCTCGGGCGTGAGAGAGAGAACATTCGCCCGCGAGGCGGGGAGGTACCGGGTAGAAGATTAATGGGACAGTCGTATGATCTATGAGGCGGTAGTGCTTTAGCACGCGTCTTGCTAAAAACGTCCGCCAGGTCCCAATAGATCTCAGGAACCCCTATCAAATCGGGATTAGAGGGTGGAACAGAATCTGCGACGCTCCCCACCACCCTGGAGAGAGAAGAAGGAGAAAAAAGAGAAGAGGGGAAGGGAGACAAGGGAGTGGACAAACTCTCGCCGACGACCGACTTCACGTCGACCTCCGTTGAGAGCTTGGCCGTGCTCCAATTAATATTCCGTACACATGAAGACAACCAGGGATGACCCAACACCATAACAGAATAGGGGGAGACAATAACAAATAATTGAACCCACTCCCACCCCCCACCCGCCTCCCCTTCCCGACTGGCGCCGAGTTGAGCCAGCCTGTTCCCGACAGCTGCCGAAACGATGACCGATGCGGCCACACCGGAAGCAGCGTCGCTCCTCGATGAAGCGCCGCCGCTCGTCGTCTGAGAGTGACAGCGCCCCAAGCTGCATGGATTCATCACCCAGTGGCCCACTCGTGTAATGCGGGAAGATGTCAACAACGGGAGGAGAAAGGACACGTACCTGGGTAGTATCTTCACGCTCCCTCTCTCTCTCCCGATGTCGGTTGTCCATCCGTATCGCGGTGTTGATGAGCGTTTCCAGCTGCTCAGGGATCTCACGCACGGAGAACTCGTCTCGCATCCGTGCGGAGAGTCCCTTGAGAAATAGGACCACACAAGGAATTTCCGGCCAAGCCGCCTCCCGAGCCACGATCCGAAATTCGATGGCGTATTCTGAGACCGTGCGGGAGCCCTGCCGGCAAGTGAGAAGCCGCCCACCGGCCTCGAAGACCGAGAGTACTCGGGAAGTGTCGAATACCCTTCTCAACTCCCTGGTGAAGTCGTCCACACAGTCGCAGAGAGGCGAACCGCTCTCTAATTCGGCCGTAGCCCAGGAGAGTGCTTGACCGGTGAGGAGGGTGATAATATATGCGACTTGTGCTCTGGAAGAGGGGAATGAGCGTGGCTGCAGCTGGAACACGAGTGAGCACTGGGTGATGAACTCCCTGCATCCCTCCGGTGCTCCCGCGTAGCGGCCTGGTGCGGGTAGCCGTGGTTCCTGGTTCCGATCCTGGTGCCCAAGAGCTCCCCGACTCTCCTCGGTGTTGAACGTGGTGTTGAACGCCGCCTCTCCTGCCGCCGTCTCACCCACCGTCGTCCTTACCCCCACCACCTCGACTTGTGCCTGCCGGGCTGTGCTGAGCGCCGACTGCGCCGTCTCCTGCGACGCGCTGACGATCCCGCCCAGCCGAACCAACTCGGCGCTGACCAGATGTTGGTGTTCCTCCATGCGCTCCTGTGCACTCTTCTGTGCCTGGAGCATCTCCATGATTGCCTCCATGGAACTCTGATGGTCAGGTCTTCTGTCAGGATGGAGGTAGGTGAGTTCCAATTGTTGTAGGCAATCACAGAGACGGAGAAGGTATACTCTTGAACAGGTTCGACTTTAATAGTAAAGAACACAAAGAGTAATACTAGGATACTATGCCAAGGCAAGGGAACGAGAGAATTAGATAATGGAGCTTAGTGGTGGTCCAGAACAGGAACCGCCCGCGTTATCTCCGAATGCCTATAGTGAAGACCTGACAAATGACAAGCAGAGGAAAGGAATGTTATATAGCCACCAAATACCAACATTCACACACACCCCCGTGACAGCCAATCAGAAGCCAACCCCTAATTGACAGCACTAAATGACAGGGAAAACAAGTGACAGTAAACAAGTGACAGATGACAGAGAAGGTGGGAGGTTCCCGACCGTAGTCAAGAACCAGAATCGTAACAGGACCCCTGGGTTTGTGTCGTTAGCTAATGATTATGTCCATAATTCCACAGGTGCCTACAGTGTAGGTGTGGATATAACCGCCCCAGCCAGTCCTTTGTACACCTTATACACACCTTGGATGACATGAAACAGATTGAGGTCCACTGTTCCACTCCAGTATATCACTCCGTTCACACTTCAAGAGCATGTGGAAGCGAACTCCCCTACAGCCATCTCACACCTGCTCATATCTATTCCATCACGGCATCAATCGATACCTGGCTGACGAGAGAGAGAGAGAGAGAGAGAGAGAGAGAGAGAGATAGAGAGAGAGAGAGAGAGATAGAGAGAGAGAGAGAGAGAGAGAGAGAGAGAGAGAGAGAGAGAGAGAGAGAGAGAGAGAGAGAGAGAGAGAGAGAAAATAACCTCTATACTGACCCCCTGACAGCCCACTGACACTGGGCCACAAATGCACACACACACTCAACATACAAACACATGCACATGCTCAAACAAATAAACACATCTCTCTCTCTCTCTCTCTCTCTCTCTCTCTCTCTCTCTCTTCCTCTCTCTCGCTCTCTCCAGTCAGCCAGGTATCGATTGATGCCGTGATGGAATCAATGAATTAGAAGAGAGGAGAAGGAAAGAGAGACATAATGCAGAATGAGAAGAGAAAGGAAGGATGAGGATGAGGAGAAAGAGGAGGAAGAAGGAGAGAGAGAGAGAGATATTTATTGAGAATGCAGACTTAAATGCCACAAGAGGTGTCGCCGGGTCCTGGGGAGCTGGACTAGTTCCCACAATTAAACTGCATGTAGGGCCAGGCAGAACTCAGAACGCATCATCTACACTCACAGCACACACATCCACACACACCCACTCACTTTAAATAAACACTCACCGTAACACCCACTCTACTCACTTTAGACACTTTAAACACTTACATTTTTTTTTAATATTTATTAGCAAAGAGATTTGCACTACAACTCATACCTCATTGCACCTTACCCTAAGTTGTACCTGATCCCGTTGCTGCATTGCACTGTTACTTTTTTTAATTTATTTTTTTACTCTGTATTGTATATTGTATTATTATGTATATTGATTGACTGAACACTTTTTGTTTACGTACTCTTGACTTTTTCTATTTTATACTTTTTATCTATTTAATCTAGCACACTCTCAGGAGGTCATACAGAAAAAAAGCATTTCATGGAAAAGTAGTCTGTATTTTACAATGACAACTATTAAAGAAACTTGAAACTTGAAACTGGAACTGCTTGTCTTGGTCTGTTTGTCTTGGTCTGTTTGTCTTGGTCTGTTTGTCTTGGTCTGCTTGTCTTGGTATGTTTGTCTTGGTCTGTTTGTCTTGGTCTGCTTGTCTTGGTCTGCTTGTCTTGGTCTGTTTGTCTTGGTCTGATTGTCTTGGTCTGTTTGTCTTGGTCTGCTTGTCTTGGTCTGCTTGTCTTGGTCTGATTGTCTTGGTCTGTTTGTCTTGGTATGTTTGTCTTGGTCTGTTTGTCTTGGTATGTTTGTCTTGGTCTGTTTGTCTTGGTCTGTTTGTCTTGGTCTGCTTGTCTTGGTCTGTTTGTCTTGGTCTGTTTGTCTTGGTCTGCTTGTCTTGGTCTGCTTGTCTTGGTCTGATTGTCTTGGTCTGATTGTCTTGGTCTGCTTGTCTTGGTCTGCTTGTCTTGGTCTGTTTGTCTTGGTCTGTTTGTCTTGGTCTGTTTGTCTTGGTCTGATTGTCTTGGCCTGTTTGTCTTGGTATGTTTGTCTTGGTCTGATTGTCTTGGTCTGTTTGTCTTGGTCTGTTTGTCTTGGTCTGATTGTCTTGGTCTGTTTGTCTTGGTCTGCTTGTCTTGGTCTGATTGTCTTGGTCTGTTTGTCTTGGTCTGCTTGTCTTGGTCTGTTTGTCTTGGTCTGATTGTCTTGGTCTGTTTGTCTTGGTCTGATTGTCTTGGTCTGTTTGTCTTGGTCTGATTGTCTTGGTCTGCTTGTCTTGGTCTGCTTGTCTTGGTCTGATTGTCTTGGTCTGTTTGTCTTGGTATGTTTGTCTTGGTCTGTTTGTCTTGGTATGTTTGTCTTGGTATGTTTGTCTTGGTCTGTTTGTCTTGGTCTGCTTGTCTTGGTCTGTTTGTCTTGGTCTGATTGTCTTGGTCTGTTTGTCTTGGTCTGCTTGTCTTGGTCTGCTTGTCTTGGTCTGTTTGTCTTGGTCTGATTGTCTTGGTCTGCTTGTCTTGGTCTGCTTGTCTTGGTCTGTTTGTCTTGGTCTGTTTGTCTTGGTCTGTTTGTCTTGGTCTGATTGTCTTGGCCTGTTTGTCTTGGTATGTTTGTCTTGGTCTGATTGTCTTGGTCTGTTTGTCTTGGTCTGTTTGTCTTGGTATGTTTGTCTTGGTCTGTTTGTCTTGGTCTGCTTGTCTTGGTCTGCTTGTCTTGGTCTGTTTGTCTTGGTCTGTTTGTCTTGGTCTGATTGTCTTGGTCTGTTTGTCTTGGTCTGCTTGTCTTGGTCTGTTTGTCTTGGTCTGATTGTCTGCTTATTATCTACAGATATGTACACATAGTATCTACTGATATGTACAGATATAGATATAGATATAGATATAATATCTACAGACAGATATGGGGTGTAAAGTACTTGAGTAATTGTACTTTGTTACAATACTTAAGTACTGTTTTTGGGGATTTGTACTTTACTCGAGTATTATTAGGTTTGTATACTTGTACTTTTACTCAACATACTTTTTACTCCTTACATTTAAAATGCAGACCTACAAAGTACAAAGTACAAATCTCGCAGGTCCAAGAACTTGAATTAGTACAGTATATTTGTTTCTCTGGCCGAACTAACATTAACGTTATTAATCCTGCGGCTGCACTTTATTTAAAAAAAGCCAATCAAATCTGCATCAATGGAAAATGAACCCGCCCATACCCATGCTGATTGGTCCTTGTGCAAGACTAGAAAGCGGGGATCTTTTTAGTACTTAAGTACATTTAAAAGTAGAAACTTTTAGACTTTTACTCAAGTGTTGTTTTTAGCCAGATACTCTGACTTTTACTTGAGTACGATTTTGAGACGATACCCATACTTTCACTTAAGTATAATTTCTGGGTACTTTTTACACCCCTGGATATAGATATAGATATAGTATATACAGATATGTACAGATATAGATATAGTATATACAGATATGTACAGATATAGATATAATATATACAGATATGTACAGATATAGATATAGTATATACAGATATGTACAGATATAGATAATTTATTTGGTTAAAACAACAACTACAACATGACGGCGAGAGAGAGAGAGAGAGAGAGAGAGAGAGAGAGAGAGAGAGAGAGAGAGAGAGATGCTCGGAGCATTTATTAACATTACATTTTCAACAAGATTGCTGCTCATTAAACACTTCATGGAAACGGGGTAACGTTATGTCGAGTTCATACGTGTACTAGTGTAGTTAGTATGAACTTATGAATTAGGAATGATAGGAACAAACATGGAGGTGGTGTCTGTATGTACATACACAAGGACACCAAATTCATCAACAGAAATGACCTGAATCATAAATCAATTGAAACTGTATGGGTGGAAATCCTATTCGAAAGGGCGAAATCCCTACTGGTTGGCACAGATCATAGTGACTTTTATGATACACTGGATGGGTGTTTAGCTGGAGTTGAGGATGTAGACAAAATTCTTATTGGAGACTGGAACACGGATATGCAACGAAAAGATGCACCCGTCTTCAAGTCATTCAGTAGGTTTTGTGATCTGCACGGCCTCAGCCAGCTAATCACCCAACCCACACGTGTATGTGAATCAACTCAGACTACCATTGACCTCATTCTGACCTCCGACAAGTCCAAGATCTCCAAGAAAGGGGTTATAGCATGCGGGTTAAGTGATCATTATATGATATTCTGTACCCGCAAAAAACTAAAACAAAAGGCTGGCTGCCACAAAACAGTCACATCTAGAGACCTCAAAACCTACTCTAGCGAGGCCTTTAACCTTGAACTGGAGAGCCTGGACTGGTCAGATGAACTCAATGGTACACTGGTTGAAGAAACATGGCTTGGTTTCAAAACCAAATTCTCAACAATACTAAACGACATGGCCCCCCTAAGAACCACCAGGGTAAAAAATCGCGCTGAGCCGTGGATGCACTCCGAAATACTGGCCGCTATGAAAACCAGAGACAAAAAATGCTCTGAGTTTCGTAAAAGTCAGTCAAAGCTTACTAAAAGCACGAGCAGTGAACTCCAAGCCCACGTGACTGAACTCAAACTAGAAAGAAACAGACTAAGAAACGACGTAAACTCCATGATCAAAACTGCAAAAAAGAATTTCATCAATGACAAAACTGAGGAAAACAAAAACAAACCACGTGAACTTTGGAAATTACTCAATAATCAACTAGGATGCAGTAAAAAACTTAAAACCAGATTCTCAAACATAAACATAAAAACGGACAACACGCTCATCACAGACAAGCTGGATGTAGCCAATTACTTAAACATTTTCTTCACAAACATAGCCACAACACTGGTAAACAAACTACCCTCCCACTCAGGGCTTTATGGGGTAGAACACATAGTAGCTTACTACAAAAACCTAGGGGTCCGCAAGGACGACTTCAAGCTGGAAATGGTAACAACAGATGAGGTACTCAATAAACTGAGCGCCCTCCAACCTAACAAGGCCACTGGCCATGACAACATCCCCTCCAAATTCCTCAGAGACTCAGCAGCCGCCATCACCCCAATCATCACACACATAATAAACCTCTCCATAAAACAGGGACACGTCCCCAAGGACTTCAAAATTGCGAGGGTGACCCCTCTGCACAAAAAGGGCAGCAAATTAGACCCAGGCAACTACCGCCCTGTTTCTATTCTCACCTCCATCTCGAAAGTCATGGAAAAAATAGTCTACGAACAGGTCGAAAAGTACCTAGCGGAAAAAAATCTAATCTACGAATTCCAATCTGGCTTCAGAACATCCCACTCCACTGACACATGCCTTCTCTATTTGAATGACCACATCAAACAAGAGGTGGACGCAGGCAAATACTGCGGCATGGTCATGCTGGACCTACAAAAGGCCTTTGACACGGTCAATCACTCCATTCTGATTGACAAGCTAAAAGCAATTGGTTTTGATAGTCTATCAGTGAGCTGGATGCAATCCTACCTTGAGGGGAGGGAACAGATGGTGGAGGTAAACGGTACCCTATCCCCCCCTCTCACAGTGAGCTGTGGTGTTCCACAAGGAAGCATACTAGGACCGCTACTGTTCCTAATTTATGCAAATGACATGTCGTCAGCTTGTGACTGCAACTTGTTCCTGTTTGCGGACGACTCAGCCCTGCTGGTCTCTGACAAGAACAAGTTACAGGTTGAAAAAACCCTCAGCTCGGAACTAGGCAGAATCTGCATATGGCTCGCTGATAACAAACTATCATTACACATGGGCAAAACAGAGTCCATTCTCTTCGGTTCAAATAACAAACTCAGCAAGACCGACGGCTTCTCAGTTACAGTGGGTGACAATATTGTCACAAGGAAAGATGAAATTACCTACCTGGGTTCCATCCTAGAGGCTAATCTCTCCTGTGACAAAATGGCATCCAATGTAATAAAAAAAGTCAACCAACGAACTCGATTCTTGTACCGGATCTCCTCTCTGGTAAACAAGAATACCCTGAAGACTCTGGCAGGAGCACTCATTCAGGGGTACTACGACTATGCTTGCACCTCATGGTACCAAAGCACCTCAAAGGCGCTAAAAACAAAATTACAAACATCTCAAAACAAACTGGTCAGACTACTGCTTGACCTTACTCCTAGAACCCACCTCACCCCTGCCCACTTTGACAACCTAGGATGGCTTAGAGTAGATGACAGAGTACAGCAACTTGCAATGGGCCTGGTCTACAAGATACACTACACGACCAAGGTACCCATGTACATGGCAAAATACTTCCCAAAGGTCAGTGAATACCACGATCACAACACCAGAGGGAGCTCCACAAATCATGTTAAACCCAGATTCGGCTCAAATAAGGGACTAAACACGTTTCGCAATTATGCCACATCAATGTGGAACGCCCTACCCAAAGCTGTAAAGGAATGTGGATCACTACCCACTTTCAAAACCTCTCTCAAGAGACACCTACGGGAGACTGCAATTCAACACTGGCCCCTGTAAATATCCTAACCCAACCCCCTCCAATGTACAGTCATTTACCTAGTATGGTTTTGTCAATAGTCCAATGTACAATTTTGTTTGTTTGTACAGAGTCTCCCCCCCCTCAATGTACAGTTTTGCTTGTTTATACAGTGTGCCCCCCCCCCCCCCAACCACCCCCAATGTAAATTACCCAGTATGGTTGTCAATATCCCAGTGTACCCAACCCCCCCCACCCAACCTCCTCCAATGTACAGTTTCTACGTCAAATGTATATACTCCCTTTTCTTGACTCCTTCTGTATCACAAACAGTACTGTATTTGCAAATCTGGTATGTCATAAATGTATAGATGTAGCAGTACTGACTATCTGTATGTCATGTATGTCATATATGTCCTGATGAATTGAAAATGGGGGACCCTGATGTAAACAAGACGAAAGTCTTTCTCTGGTCTGCATCCCCTTAACAATTGTGTGTATTGAGCTGTACTGTATTGTACCCATTCTGCAATCTGTTAATAAAGTTTTCAATCAATCAATCAAACTTGACCTAACGTTGGAAACGGGGTAACGTTATGTCGAGTTCATACGTGTACTAGTGTAGTTAGTATGAACTCGACCTAACGTTGGAAACGGGGTAACGCTATTGTCGTATATTTATCTAAATAAAACCTGTAAATTAAACAATAGAAAATTATGCACATATATGAAATAGCAAAGAACTAGGTTATTTTCTCTTAGAAAATAGAGACTCACAGCCATGCCAAATCACCTGTTAGGTTAACCATACATTTGAGTCAACAAGAAGGCTGTTAACTGGCCTCAGTCGAAATGGATCAAAATGACCCATATAAGCATTACAGGAAGGATTAAAATCATCTAGCGGTTGCTGGAAAAAGCCACAGGAGAACTCAGTCAAAAAGCTAACAGTGCAACCCTTCAGTCTTCACTTAGCAGTTATAGGAAAGGCCCAGAGTGCCATAAAGATAAAAACAGACCAAATGGCAAACAGATGAAACCTCTTTCCCCACACAACAAAGTGGGATGGAGGGCCCAATACTTAACTTTAAGTCAGAAAATGACGGCCTGAAGGCCAGCACCAGAGTTCTGTTTACTTTAGCTAAGCAGTCCAAACAGGCCATTATTTCAATCTGTATGAGGGTCGCATTCAGGGACACTTGGGTAGATCATTCTAAGAGAAGACTAGTTCCTGTCCCCTCTGTAAGGTCACCTTGTAACGCTGTTTCGCAAGAACCAAATGACTGTCACTTAGAGGGGAGACCTTCTAGCCAATAGAAAAGCATGCTCTCTGGGGTGACGGCACTGGATGGCGCAAGGGCGGGGGGGATTCTCTCTTCTCTATAAAACCTGCAGGTTGAATGATGGAGGGGAGACAGAGATGCAGAGACACAGACACGCAGAGAGAACGGAGACGCAGAGACTGGAGAATCCACCCCACCAGTTCGAGGATAAGAGACGCCACTAAGAAGCTCTCCGGGAAAAGATGATTAGAGATAGAAAATAATTGATGCTGTGAACCAGATAATTTAAGCTGTTGGATATTCCAATAAAGCAACGGTCAGACTGTTTACACCTGCCGCGCTGTCTCCGCCTCCACGTGATTTCCAAAGGACCACATTTGAATGAACTGTTACTTTAACGGGTAATACAACGAGCAGAGTAAGCTATTCCACTATACACTAGAGAACGATCATATAGCTATAACATAGAATCATTGAGAATATACATTAATCTGGCGCCGTGACTGCCGGTCTGTACATCCGAACGGAACCCAGGACAAGGACACGACAGAACTTCAAAAACTCTCAGAGCAGAGCAACGACGCCTGACTACACCATCCTCGAGCAACAACAACCAGCAGAGGTCAAACGGTGAGTTGAAGATGTGTCTGTATTGTCAGGGTTTGTTTGGGCAGATTTCGAACAGGGGTAGGGAATGGTTGCATTGGCGCGATCGAGTTAAACGATTGAGCGCACAGCCGTATCGGCACTAATGAAATGAAGGGGATTGGCGCGATCGGGTTGGACAATAATATAGTTCAGGTCGCGCACTGCTGAGGGGCTGGAGGATGCGCCAGGTTAGGCGACAGAGACTCTTGTTTAGAATCGTAGGTTCAAATGCAATGACAATAACTAGAGACGTCTGGTTTGTACGTTGCTAAAGACAAAACGACGTCGTACGAATCCGTTTAATTCTTACGGAACAAGGGATCTGGAGCGCGTAAGGTAGTCCTCTTAAACCTTGGAAAAATTAGCACTTGTGCACTGGGGGGGTTAGGAAGAACTGCGCTTATGTTCGAACTAAAAAACTGCACTTAGAAGCGATGGGGCATTATATAAGGACTTTGGTATGTAACAATGTATATATGTTGTTTAGATGAAATAGGATGGCACATGCATGGTATCATAGCTATGATCAAACGTACGTCATCATAACACTAAACGTCGCGGATTACTATATTGCTGCAGTATACGGAATGAAGCCGTTTTATACCCGGGAAGCTACTGCTATACAAAGCAGGGCTAATACATGCTAAGCTACGTTGCAAGCTAACGGGTAATGCTTGGGGCTAATAATGTTTAGTACGACTGATGTGTTGAAATGACGGAACTTATAGCTTCATCCATGGTGGCTGAAAGGCTACCAAATGATGCTACATGATGTACACGGTTAACCAGTGCTAAGAATGATTATGTTGCTGAATGGAAGTATGAGTGGAACTGTGCGGGTGAGAGAGAATGTGTGTGAATGAGTCTGCTAGAGGTTATGAAGTGGATGCCAGTATTTTTTGTATCATTATGATAACTCTAGGGACGGAAACGGCCGCGGGGACACCATAACACTGTCCGCGAGAACGACGTGCATACCGTATGGACGCTGCGTTGCGATATCGAATGAATTGAGTGAATGGCGAGTGAGATGGTACCAAGGGGATGTGTGACGTTCTTTGAAATTGTTGAATCAGTGGTAATAAGGTTGTGGTTTAATGTAGTAAAGATCAAAGAAAGCAGGGTTCTTCTTCTGCTTCAATGAATTAATGGCAGATCGCGGCCACCACTGATGACGTCACTAGGAGCGTCTGTTTGGAGGGGCCTAGAGGGGGTGCGTTAGATTTGAAATACGGGGCTGGATCGGGAGCGTTAGATTTAAAATACGGAGCCGGCCGGGGCCGGACGGGCGGGCAAACGAGAAAATGATACGGTAGGATTTATAAACGAATGCTTAGTAAAGTTAAAATTATGTTATAAAGTATGACTGGGTTGTGCAAAACGTCGCGATGTGTTGTGCCGCTCAAATCAACAGGATAGTGGGCCGTATAGGAAACGCTATTGTAAGGGGCTAGGCTAAGCTAACTGGCCGTGCTAGGCTGATCGAGCGATAGCAACATTGAGCTAAGCTAATGGGGCTAACAGTATTAAGCTACTGGTGTTAGCAGTGGACAGCTAACTATGCTAAAAATGCTAAGCTAACTATGCTAACGTGCTAAAGCTACCTGTGCTAACGATGTTGCATGCTGGGAGTCTCGGAGAATATCGCGTGATGCTATTTTGGCTGACAGCGAGACCTTGTGTGTGTAAACGTGACGTAAGCCTGTGGC
>NC_140176.1:90610684-90622174 GCF_963971535.1 Notolepis coatsorum | reverse complement strand
ATTCAGAAAACGCCTCTAGCATTTCGGGTCTCAGTAATAAAAAAAAAAGATAACTGGGACATTCTGGTGGATGATTGATGATGTAATCAGACAAACGTACAGTCTACAGTCAACATCTAACATGACTGCTATACCAGCTTCCTGTTGTGGTGCCTTCTGGGTATTCAGCTGAGGTCATGTTGATGACACACACAAATTATACACACTCATAAACATGGACACACACAAGTATGTAGACACACAGTGGTTTACACACACACACACACACACACACGCACACAAACTGACACGTGCACACAAACAAACACATAGGAGGATGGCATGCTTTCAGTGTGTGTGTGTGTGTGTGTGTGTGTGTGTGTGTGTGTGTGTGTGTGTGTGTGTGTGTGTGTGTGTGTGTGTGTGTGTGTGTGTGTGTGGGTGTGTCACCATCAACATGGTCTCAGCTAAACACATACACGCACACTGTGTATTTAGCTGAGGTCATTGTAATTCAAGCACACAGTGATACACATACATACATAATGACCCATACACACAAATGGACCCATACACACAAATGGAAAAAATACTCACGCATAAATACACATTGCACACTGAATTTCCTACATACACAACACATACATGGAAACCCACACACGCATATAAACACACACAAACAGACATCGGGGGATCAAAACAACGACCTAGGGGTCACAGGCCTGCTTCTCTCACGCCTTCAGTGGTTGACAGACAGCAGGTGGTTACTCTTGCTAACTAATGCTAGCAGGCCTAGAGACTGGCTAATGCTACTGTAGCAGGCCTACAGATCAGCTAATGCTAGCAGGCCTACAGATCAGCTAATGCTAGCAGGCCTACAGATTGGCTCAGGGTGCGATCCACGGGGGGAGCTGGGTCCGCTATAGCTCCCCTAGATCAGACATCGGCTCCCTTGGGGGTCTCTAAAGCTCCCCTGGGGGTCTCTAAATTACTGAAAATAAATGCTACTTTTGCCATGCATTTCTCATTTTTCTGTAATTTTCTGTATCATCATCGTGTATAATAATAAACGTATGCTATTTTGGATGTATGATTAATGATTTGCGCACTAATTCACACGTAATATGACAACATGCATGCTATTCTTGCAATTACCATTCGGAGCGCGTCGGCGCTGCAGCCTGCACGCACGCACGGCACAAATCAAACTTGACCCACTTTGTAACCTGTGGCTGTGACTTGTTGACACAGTGATCGTTTTGACAGCCAGTAAATAAGGTCACTCAGGAATGCATAATGTCTAAACGAAAACAAGTAAGCCTAACCAATTTTGGTTTCACGAAGACAGTGAAGCTGACAGAGCAGCAGGAGGCGGGCCGCGGGATCATCTACAGGCGACGCCGTTACAATTACACCTGCTTGGTGCTGCTCCGGTGGGGACTATTATTAGTATTACAACGCTCCGGTGACCGTGCCGGCGCCTGCGGTCGTATCAGAACACAGGATAGGATACTGTAGACAGTGTTGGATGATGATCTATCATCTATCTAACTAAGTGGATACTTTTTTTTTTATCATGGAATGTGCTGTGGAAGCCCAGACCGTCCAGACGGCCGGACCTCAACAAGTGAGTTGTCTAGTATTATGTGTTCTGTAGTTACTGAAACTGATTGAATATATGACAGGATTCAAGAGGTTTATTTGTCACATACATACATACACAAGGCCTACAGGCTACAGGCTGCGATCACAGTATCCTCCAACAGTCTGCGCGCCGCACACCCCCCCCCCCCCCCCCCCTCACCCAAAGACCGCACACTGGATTGGCTAATGCTAGCAGGCCTATTGACTGGCTAATGCTACTTGTAGCAGGCCTAGAGACTGGCTAATGCTCCCCCACATGTAGATTTTTCAAAAGAATGTAATGGACATTAACACAAAACATTAACATTCCTCTCTGATGCACAAACTCAGTCTCTCTCACTTTAAAGGGTAACTTCTCTCAGGAAAGTCTCTCTCTCACTCAAACTCACACACACACCAGATAAGCCAGTGATTCTCACTGTGAGATGTAAGCAAATGGGAAGGGAGAGAGAGAGAGAGAGAGAGAGAGAGAGATAGAGAGAGAGAGAGAGAGAGAGAGAGAGAGACGGATTTCCTGCGTACCTTTTTTCAGCCCTAGAATCTTAATGTTTAATGACATGCGCTATATACCAAATGAAACGGCAGGTTATGAGGTTTTCGTAGATATAATGTGTTATATTCCACCTCACCCAAACTCACGACAGGAAGGGAATGCAAATATAACGCTTTAGGTCCAGCAATTTGCACATCAGGCAGGAATCTGAGTCACTGTGCCAAACTGATCACACGGCTCGGCTGGACCGTGCTAATTTCCGTGATCGGAATCAGAATCGCTTTATTCCCCAAATATACAACTTACACAGCTATTTGACTTGGTGCCGCAGTGCAATAACAAAAAAAAAAATATGTCAAAGTTTAAAAAGTTTAAAGAAAATGCATCTGATAAATGGACTGCCTTTATATAACAGCTTTTATCCAAAGTGCTATTACAACTCATTCACACACCGACGGTGGAGGCGACATGTGAGGTGTTTTGTTGACCTGCTCATAGGGAGCAGTTAGGGGTTAAGTGACTTGCTCAAAGATACTTCGACGCACTGCCAGGAGGAACTAAATGCATATGCCCTTTTGGCTCTGGGCTCATTAATATCGAAGGATTAGAGCGCTCCCGCCCCCCAGAAAAGCGACTCGTCCAGAACCCACGTGAAGAAATCATCTTCCAGGCTGGAAATATTGTTGTTGCTTCTACTCTCTGGTAACGTTAACATTAACCCTGGAGTGTTTTTCTGCTCCCTTGCAGCGTCTGCCAACTCCGAGTGAGTTTAGCTGTAGGCAAGGGTTGGCTTTTAATGCTGTTAATGCTAGAAATCTAGTGCCCAAATTAGATATTTTTAAGACCTGGTTCTTAGTTGCTAAGCCTAATATTGTAGTCGTTTCTGAAACCTGGTTAAAACCGTCGATGGTTATAATGTTTTCAGAATGGACCGTAAGGGCAGAGCTGGTGGTGTCACTATATACTAGGGCTGTCCCCGACTAAGGATTTGGATGGTCGACTAGGATTGGCCAAAATTTGCTGTTAGTCGACTATTGGTCGACTTAAAAAAAAAGAAAAAAATATATATAATTTTTTTTTTTTAATCATTCCATTTTGGGCTGTGGGGGGTGCTTAATGTCTGAAGGAGTCGACTGAAGGCTTCTTGTCCTCTGCAAAAGCATGCAACTGGTCCACTGATGGATACATCTTGATATTTGTCTAGTATAGTGTGTTCATTAGATGGGTGAAATCCTCTTTCAGTGCCTCTGTGCCTGTTTTCGTAGGCAGTTAGCCTCTGGTATGCGTGCCATTAGCGTTAGTCACGCTTCTATGCCTCTTTTCTTTTGAAAAAAAAATTCATTATATTCGACTATAGGTTGGCCAGTCGACTACGGCCCCTTTCAACCGATTAGTCGACTAATCGATTAATAGGGGTCAGCCCTACTATATACACTGCTGAGAAACTACAGTGCTCACTGCTCTGTCCTTCATTTGATTTCAATTCCAAGGCAATTTGAGTTTCTAGCTCTCCAAGTAACCATAGCAAATGCTTCTCTCACTGTTATTGGCTGTTATAGGCCTCCTTCGGCCATCATTGATGCAACTACTAGCCTTACTGAATTGTTGTCAACGTTTTCTTCTAAAATCATATTAATGGGTGATTTAAACTGGGACTGGCTGAGTGAGGAATCTTCAGTTTAAGCAGGTTTGTGATTCCTTGAATTTAACTCAGCTTATTGAAAGTCCTACTAGAATAAACCCTGCCAAACAAATAGTGACACCCTTATAGATGTCATTCTAGCTAATGCAGTTCATAAGTATGTGTCTGTTGGGAGTGCCGTCTGGGAGAAATGCGAGGCCCTGTGCGAGATTTAAACGCGAGCCCCCCCCATTTTTCAAGCACGACATGCAGATTTGCAGTTTTGCCTTATTTGAATCGAACTCTATAAGCTTAGTACACACGTCACAAACTGCACGATGCAACACACCGAGTGAGTGAGAGAGAGAGAGACAGAGAGAGACCAAGAGAGCGCGAGAGAGTGAGAGAGCGCGAGAGAGCGAGAGAGAGAGAGCAAGAGAGAGAGAGCGAGAGAGAGAGCAAGAGAGAGAGAGAGAGAGAGAGAGCAAGAGAGAGAGTGCGAGAGAGAGAGAGCAAGAGAGAGAGAGAGCGAGAGAGAGAGAGAGAGAGAGAGAGAGAGAGAGAGATCCACGGCGGGAACAGAATAGATTGCATTATAAACTCACCCTAACGCAGAATCAGGTCCAAGAGGAAGGAGACGACCGTGGAGATGACAAAATTCACCAGTCCCATGATATTGTCCCCCCCCATTGGGATGAACTTGGGAGTCTGTTCCTAGTTTATCTGCCACACGTTAGCACTCGATAACGCTAGTTAGCTGTCCCTGCCTTTAGCTAAGCTACTAGCCGACATGGCTAGCCCGACAGAACCACACGTTAGCACTCAATAACGTTACGTAGCTAAAGCTAACTAGTTAGCTAGGTTAGCTAATGCTAGTTAGCTGTCCCTGCCTTTAGCTAAGCTACTAGCCGACATGGCTAGTCTGACTGAACGTTCTAACACGCAACAACTTTCAGCTTCAGTCCATCTGCCGAACGTCCTCTTCGTCTTGGCATAACCTAATCACTATACTTGGTATTGATAAGCTTACGGCACGCAGTGTTATTTCTTCTGCTCCGATGCTGCACATTTGGTTTTCAAAAGTAGGATGCTCTTGGCCAAGACATCCACTCGCTCCCGTGGATAGCGCCGAATAGACCCCGTACCTGTACCCCCTCCCCTCGTGGATAATACCGGTCATCTTCACATCTCTCTACCGACAACCAGACCGATGCCAACCAGCTCCCCCTAGTGTTAGTCCTCCCACGATGCTTTGCAAAAAAGTAAACGGGTCATTGAATGAAACCAATAGTATATCTGCAGAGCCGCAGAGCCCGGAACACTATTCTACAAACGTGTCTAATGTGAAATATATAAGCATGTAAGCAAAACTAGATTTTAGGTCTGTGATGGAAAGTGATTGTTAACATTCTATTAATTTTTATTTTTATAAAACAAAAACAAAAATCTTTTTCTCTCTTCTCGCGAGGCCCTGTGCGACCGCACTGCTTGCACGCCCCTAGCGGCGGCCCTGTCTGTTGGTATTTTTTCTAATGATACCAGTGACCATTGCACTATTGCTTGCATTAGGAGCACTAAGTTGCCCAAAGCCAAGGGCCTTATCGTGGTCAGGCGCTGCTTCAAACACTTGGCTGAGCAGGCTTTCCTACATGATCTGGCGGAAGTTAAATGGCACCTTACAGC
Source organism: Notolepis coatsorum (assembly GCF_963971535.1). Lineage (NCBI taxonomy): Eukaryota > Metazoa > Chordata > Actinopteri > Aulopiformes > Paralepididae > Notolepis > Notolepis coatsorum. The sequence continues at coordinate 90,616,754 of NC_140176.1, read as the reverse complement.
GTTAGTTCCATCTGTCGATGATGCAGTCCAATTCTTTATAGATCACTTTTTATTGATTATGAATAATTAAGAATAGGGACAATCCATGGTTTACTAGAGAACTATCTCATTCATGATCAAAATAAGCAATGGTCTTTAGCTAGAAAGTCAAACACTACTGACGACTGGCTTCTTTTTCATGTCCTTAGAAACAAATGTTCAGCTCTCATTGAAAAAGCTAAAGCTGATTACTATCTGAGCCTAACCAGTAATGACCATTCCAAGTTCTGGAAAACAATTAAATCACTTCAGAACAAGGTCGCCGTAGAAGGTCTGTTATTATTTTATTTCTAATGCTATGTCTAATGCTTTTAATGCTCACTTCAAAAAGGCTGGGCACATTTTTGATGAGCAAAGTCATGACTCTCTGCATGGTAGTACTCTTAGTCATACTGTAGTCATGAGATGATCTCCCCTGTTTTTGATTTCGCCTCCTTCTCTGTCTGTCTCTGAAGTCTTACACGGTCTGCAATCAATTGACCCAAAAAAGCCTCGGCCCTTTCTTTAAAAAAATTGCAGCACAGATTATAGCACAACCAGTTACTGATATTTATAATCTCTCCCTGTCCACTCACACACTGCCAGTATTGTGGAAGCAAGCTTTTGTATCGCCCATCTCAAATCTGTCTGTGTTATCAAAGATTCTTGAGTCCTTAGTTTCTGCTCAGCTAAAGCTTTTTCTAAATTTACACACAACATCCTTAACCCTATGCGATCTGGATTCAGATCAAAGCACAGTACTGTCTGTGACTGCCAGTCTGAAAGTCCTAGATGATATTAAGGCTGCTTTGGATAGGAAATGTTTTTGTGTTGCACTGTTTATTGACTTAACCTGATAAGCTGTAAGCCGTATTTCGCCTAAAGGTACATGCCTAAGTAAATGGAAGATTGCTCCACTTCTGCAAGGTCAATTTGCATGTTCTTGGTATCTAGGAACATCTAGGGACCTGGGGGTATGTATTTCAAGTGTCAGAAATATTGTGTCTGTTACTAGGCTTGAGTAAATTGTGATGAAACAAAGGAGAATATAAATTATGATTTATGATTTTTGCATATTTGATAAAAAATTTATACGGGTAGGAAAGAATGCTCACTGAGCTCATTCACCACCTTATTGAGATCATGTGTACAAAAAATCTAAGCAAATGAACCGCGGGAAGATGATTAAACAGAAGGATTTGTACAGTAATTAATGATAATCAATTTTAATTATAACTTGACCTTGACCTTATTATGGCCAAATAATACATCTATGGATAGGGAAAATGCTCCTCTTTCCAATGGCAGGGTTGAATCTGGATTTAGTCATTTCCTTGTGGTTTTTACGATAATTAGCATTTTCCGATAAATTTGTATTTCCGATAAATCGTATAAAACATCGGTAAAAATGAAAATATACACTTTGACTACTGTTTTTGATAGGGTTATGGTCTTTACTCTTGGCTAAAAAAAATTTTATTTAAAAACATTGACCTCTTAACATCCAAGGGCCCACATGTGGACGATTCTTTGCCGAGCTCTAGTGGCTCGGGTGTGCATTTCTTTTAATACAATAGAATTAAAGCCCTATTTGTTGCCTGTCGATTGCCCTTTCAGGTGACAAAATCCGTTCAGCGGTTCTCGAGTTACATGCCGATATGTGAGGCGTGCCCCAAAGTACGCAAAAGTACACATTATCAGCCCCGACTCCCGGAGCTCTAGCTCCATCAATCATTTTGCGATCTCGAAAATCTTTGCACAGGGTTGTAGCCAATGAGTGTGGCTTTCCAATGATACCCCATGATATGATAATAATGGGGATCTAATACGGTCTCTATTGATAGATTTATGATAAAGAAAAGCAGGGTCCCCCTACAGGGGGACCTTAAGGCCAAAGCTTTTGACACTGTAGACCACCACATTCTGTCTAATGTTATGATGGTGTCTCGTTTCGGTCATAATGCCATTTGTTGTTTTTAGAGTTATTTAGCACTATCAATAAACATTTATAAAACGAGGCATATTTAGCCAAAATATGTTGCCAGAACATGATAATAAAAAAGAAAAAGATAAATGTACATTTTTTTTTGTCAATGTGCTGTCACCTACCCACTGTCACCTACCCACGACCCCACTTTGGGTCGTGACCCGTAGTTTGAGAACCGCTGGCCTAGTCAATAAAGCTGTGGGGCACAGATCTGGGAGCAGCATGGATGTAAGACTCTGGTGTCCGGATCAGACAGAGATCCTTTTCAGCAGCTGGGGGGGCTTTTGTGTTGTTCATATTGCGGATAAGGCCGCTCAAGGTGATGAATGGAGATGCAGAGAAAGGCATCACTAGAAGCACCTACATGACCTGCCTGTGTGTCCTACAAAACATCCATGTGTATTTAACATCTGAATCAGACTAGTTTATATGTGTAAAGAAACATTAGTAGAGGACATATTTAACATCTGAATCAGACTAGTTTATATGTGTAAAGAAACATTAGTAGAGGACATATTTAACATCTGAATCAGACTCGTTTATATGTGTAAAGAAACATTAGTAGAGGACATATTTAACATCTGAATCAGACTAGTTTATATGTGTAAAGAAACATTAGTAGAGGACATATTTAACATCTGAATCAGACTAGTTCATATGTGTAAAGAAACATTAGTAGAGGACATATTTAACATCTGAATCAGAGTAGTTTATATGTGTAAAGAAACGTTAGTAGAGGACATATATAACATCTGAAACAGGATAGTTTACAGGTGAAAAGGTAAATAGAACAAAAAATAAATCATAGACAATAAATAAAAAAGAAAGTATATTTTCAGTTTGCATATCGCCAGGCAGGTCATTCCCATCTGTAATGTCTTGAAAGGGAATCATATTAATGTCAAAACAAATCAAAACATAACACCCTGGAGAAACAATCCTCTGTCAAAACATGAATATATACTGTAGCAGGAAACATAAACAGGTCTGACAGTACAGTTTGATTCTGTCTTTTGTGTTATGTCCCCTTGTGCCCTTTGTGCTGTGTATCGCTTCATGAGTGAGTGAGTGTGTGAGAGAGAGAGAGACAGAGAGAGATATAGAGAAAGAGAGAGAAATAGAGAGAGAGACCGAGAGGGAGACATAGAGTGATAGAGAAATAGAGAGAGAGAGAGAGAGAGAGAGAGATAGAGAGAGAGAGAGAGAGAGAGAGAGAGAGAGAGAGAAAGAGAGAAAGAAAGAGAAAGAGAAAACCATGCATGTGTATCCATTAATTCATATCAACTTTCAACTGAATTCAGTTTAACTACGCTTTACTGGTCAGACAGTAGAACATTAACTATGTTGCCAAAGCAGTTGAACAACAATGTGAAGCTATTAATATGAAAAAAAAAATTCAGTAATACAGAGAAAATATATACCAGGCATAAGAGATATAACAGTGACTTGTGACAACCCCATCCCTCTCCTGGTGCTATATAAATAAATTCATTCATTCATTCCTACAAGTTAACTCAGGAATATACCTGGATGTCTCAATGAACCTGTCTGTCATCCACAGCCTGGCAATCAGACACGCCTACTCAGGTGTGTCAGGAGGAGGAGCAAAAGGCCATGGGCCCTCAATTATCAACAATGCGTAGAAAGTGTTGTATTTCCGTTCCTACGCACGTAATTTAGAATGTGTGTACGCACAGAAAAATCGGGATTTATCAAACGTGCGTACACAGGTTCTACTGTTGATAAATACCATTTGTTCTACGCTCCGCGCTCATGCACAATTTTAAGTATTTGCATATAGAACCGCCCGTAATTAACCATATACGGTAATGAAACACCCCCATGAAATGTGGAAAAGTGGACTAAGCCAAGCGAAGTGGGTTATGGGAGAAATTCGCGACAGGCTGACAGACGTGTACACGGTGATGTCGGATATGATATCTTCAAGTTTCAAGTTTCAAGTTTCTTTAATAGTTGTCATACAGAAGTACAGAATACTTTCATACAAAATGCTTCTTACTGTTACGCTCTAGAGACTGTGCTAGACAAGATAGTATCAAATAACATAGTATAGCATGTAAATTAGAAGTAGAAAATGAGGTCACAGTGTTCAGTATAGACATATGTACAATGTTCGATGCAGAATAGACGTAACTGAGTTACCATATAATATACAATACTATGCAATACTATGCAGTGTACTAATGTGTACTAATGTACAATATAGTGCAAAGCAGAAATGGGATGAGGTACAATTTAGGTACAATTTACAGTAAGGTGTACGAGTTGTAGTGCAATCCTTCATCAATAAATATAAAGTGTGGGGAGTGGGTGCTACAGTGTGTTTGTTTAAAGTGAGTGTGTGCTATAAAGTGTGGGGAGTGGGTGCTACAGTGTGTTTGTTTAAAGTGAGTGTGTGCGTGTGGATGTGTGTGCTGTGTGCGTTTGATGGTTGTTGTGTAGTGTTCATTGTTCGTTGAGCAGCCTGATGGCCTGGGGATAGAAGCTTCTTCTGAGTCTTTCTGTGCTCGCCTTGGGACTCCGGTATCGCTTGCCTGACCGCAGCAGTTCAAAGAGGCAGTTGTTCGGGTGAGTCTTTAATGATTCTCTTAGCCTTGCCCCTGCACCGCTTGTTGTAAATGTTCTGGAGGGTGGGGAGCCCCCCTCCAATTGTGCGTTCGGCTGAACGTGTCACTCTTTGTAGTCTGCTTCGGTCTTGTGCAGTGCTATTCCCAAACCAGGAGGTGATGTTGCCAGTCAGGATGCTCTCTATTGTACATGAGTAGAAGTTCTTAAGGATCTTCTGACTGACTTGGAACTTCCTTAGGCGCCTGAGGAAGTAGAGGCGTTGTCGTGCCTTCTTCACAACACTGTCAATGTGTGTGGTCCTTGTCAAGTCCTCGGATATGTAGGCTCCGAGGTACTTAAAGCTGTTCACTCTCTCAACCGGTGCCCCGTCGATGCTGAGGGGGCTGTAGTCCTTGACCCCCGACCTCCTGAAGTCCACAATCATCTCCTTTGTTTTGCTGACGTTCAGGGAGAGGCTGTTTTCCTGGCACCATCCCGCCAGGACCTTGACCTCTTCCAGGTAGGCCCTCTCGTCGTTGGCAGAGATCAGGCCCACCACCACTGTGTCATCAGCAAATTTGATGATTGTGTTGCTACTCCGCTGAGCCACACAGTCGTGTGTGTACAGGGAGTAGAGGAGGGGACACAGAACACAGCCCTGGGGGGCCCCTATGTTGAGGGTGATAGATGAGGAGGTGCAGTTGCCTGCTCTCACCACCTGGGGTCTGCCCGTCAGGAAGTCCAAGACCCACTGGCAGAGGTCATAGTTCAAGCCCAGGTCCCTGAGCTTGGCTATGAGTTTGGAGGGGACTATGGTATTGAATGCCGAGCGGTAGTCGATGAATAGCATTCTCACATAGTTCCCCTTCCTCTTGTCCAGGGCTATGGCGTCCTCCGTGGACCTGTTGGGGCGGTATGCAAATGATCTACCTGTTAAGCCTTAAGGCCTGCTTTTCTTTATCATAAATCGATCAATAGAGACCGTATTAGATCCCCAATTATCATATCATGGGGTATCATTGGAAAGCCACCCTCATTGGCTACAACCCTGTGCAAAGATTTTCGAGATCGCCAAATGATTAACGGAGCTAGAGCCCCGGGAGCTAGAGCCCACCGAGCCACTAGAGGTCGGCAAAGTGGCATCGCGAATCGTCCACATGTGGGCCCTTGGATGTTAAGAGGTTAATGTTTTTTATTTAAATTTTTTGTAGCCAAGAGTAAAGACCATAACCCTATCAAAAACAATAGTCAAAGTGTATATCTTCATTTTACCGATGTTTTATACGATTTATCGGAAATACGAATTTATCGGAAAAATACGAATTATCGTAAAACCGCAAGGAAATGACTAAATCCAGATTCAACCCTGCCATTGGAAAGAGGAGCATTTCCCCTATCCATAGATGTATGATTTGGCCATAATAAGGTCAAGTTCAAGGTCAAATATGAATTTATAATTAAAATCCACAAATCCTTCTGTTTAATCATCTTCCCTTT
>NC_140176.1:90583184-90608184 GCF_963971535.1 Notolepis coatsorum | reverse complement strand
ACATGTATTGTGGTGGAGGAAGCAGCCATGTTGACCTGCCATGGTGTAATGAACAACATGTATTGTGGTGGAGGAAGCAGCCATGTTGACCTGCCATGGTGTAATGAACAACATGTATTGTGGTGGAGTAGCTGTGGCTCAGGAGGTACATCAGCCGTCTGGTCATGTAAAGGATAATAAAAACCCTTAACCTTTGACTGACGAGCTGGTTGGCGCTTTGCCCGGCGTCCTTCGCCACCGGCGTGTGTTATTGTGGATGAATGTGAGGCACAAGTTGTCAAGCGCCCTGAGCGGTCGGCAGAACAGTGATATGCTGTCTATTTACCATAGATATACTGTCTTTGGTTCTGTCTCTGTATCTGTCTCTGTCTCTGGTTCTGAGTATGTCCAGCAGTAGGGATGAGTCCCATTTCACATACAGAACATCTGGTAATACTGTGTGTGTATACATATGTACATAAGTGTGTGTGTGTGTGTGTGTGTGTGTGTGTGTGTGTGTGTGTGTGTGTGTGTGTGTGTGTGTGTGTGTGTGTGTGTGTGTGTGTGTGTGTGTGTGTGTGTGTGTGTGTGTATACAAATGTACTGAAGTGTATTATCTTCATTCATGTATCTCTATCTACGTTCATTGATCGTATAGTGTTCTATTTCACCCTTTCCTCTGCATGGTTTTAGGTATTTTCAGATGTTCGGTTTCAAGTAAGAGGAGACTGACGATATGGTCAAAATCAACGGGCGGCGGTGTTTATTAATAAAACAGCTTTAGGAATTAAAACAGTACATCGTCTCTTTCATTTGGTTGTTGTCGTCTCTCGGTGCTGTTCGCTGTCTTAGGTTGTCCATGGCCAACACCGAGTCCTCTCTTGTGGTTCGCTGGTCTGGTTGTCAAGACAACCTGGTCTCCTCAGTCTCAGCGCTCAAGCAAGGAGCGCTTGATTTCATCTCTCTCCGTGGCAGGATCTCCTGCTGCGAAGCGATCTTCTGTCATTGGGTGTCAGTGGCTCTGAGTCTCCGGCTCGGCTCTCAAGCTCCGGTTGGTGATCCTCTCTCCGTCGGTGGAGGTTCTCAGCGCTCCAGTTGCGATGCGATCTCTGTCATCGTCTGTCCCCATGTCTCTGGGTCTTCAGGTCCTTTCTGGTGTGTCAGCGCTTCTCCTGATGCGAAGCGATTTCGTCTGTCATCGGGTCTCAGTCCCTCTGTGTCACGGCTTGGCTCTGCAGGGATCCTTCTCCGTCTCCTCTGAGTGTCACTGGGTGTGTGTGTCCAGGTTCCTTCTGGTGTGAGTCGTCTCAGCCCTTTTTATCAGAGGAGAGAGAGAGAGAGAGGGGGAGGGGGAGACAGAGAGCGAGAGGGAGGGGGGAGACCCTGCCTGCCTGTTCACGTCCATACGCTTTTCTTATTTTGGTCCACATTCCAGCAGAAACCTGTCTGTTGGTGTCCTGTGTCCACATGTTACACAATTTCTTCTGCTGACACAACCAGTTGGTTCTGGTGACAACGGTTTTCACAGTCTATGGGGAGACAGACTGGCTTTTGATGCATAAATAATAAAACATGAGCTATTTCCATCTACAAACTCTTTACCATTCTGTGATTGCATTTTAGAATACTAAGATAATTCTTTATTGTCTAGCCAGTGACTCACTTTTTCAGACAGTGTCCAGACAACAAACCATATCTCCCCGTCCTTTAATAGAACACTTTATTTTCCTGATGAACATTTGACCAATACTTATTCTTTATTGTGACTAAGTTATTCTAATAGTTTCTAAGAGTTTATGCCTACATGTAACCTTATTAGTTTTCTCTATATCCTTGATGCATTTTGAACATTTGGCCTCACTTGAGTGCTGCTGACTTATCTATCTGAGAGGCTCTTTTTACAGTCCGATTTACTCTGTCTCCTGACCACTCTGCTATGTCGTAACTTGAAAGTCCTTACTTAGGGTAGGGGTCAGTTTTATTGTCTTTAAGGTCAGCCATCTGTTTTCTGGGGAGTCAACCGCCTCTACCCTAGGGTCTCAGAAATACCTTCACATGGTGTTCTAAATAACCTTTCTATCAAGCAGCATTTTGTCTTTCAAATCATTTTCCTTGTACATTTCACTTGTATTTATTCATGTTTTCATTTAGAAATATACGACAATCCACCCTTAGGGGGTTTAATAACCTCCTATACAACATTAATATTCTAAATTAAACATGTTTAAAATCATTCTCATAATTTTTGCTAATATTTTCTAAAATTTTCAAAAAAATCCAAAATTGCGCTTTGACCCTTTTAACCTCCTTCCAGTTAAGAGTACCCTCCTCCCGTTCGGATGCACTCCTTCCCCTACTTAGATGCACCTCTCCCCGTAAGGTTTAGGCAGTCCGCTACGACGGTACAACCAGCTCCTTTCTTAGGACTGCCTTGTCCGACGCCGGCCCCTCTCCCCCAACAGAGATACAGGTCTCCACTTCCGGCGGTAAGGTCTCCTCTCATGAACGGAAGAAGTCCCCTTATCTTACCTTCAGGTGCAGTTTAAGGCTGGGTCCCTTTCCAATCTTAGGAGAGACAATCCAGATTCCTCTGAATTGACACCCCTCATCCCTCTGCTTCCCAGCATTTTCTTTTCAAAAACACTGATCACAGAAGCACAACTCGCCTACTAACCCTGTATCGGCTAGTAAGGTTACTGTGGCCTGACTGTACATTGAGCCAGGTGCATTTATGGTCTCCGCCATAACGCTCTCCCAACCGGCTGGCGACCCAGTCGATAGCGACCTCATAGTCCGTCATCCAGTCAGGACCCCAAGCGGCTGACTGTCCGTAGTACCTATCAGCCACTCAGTTTAGAAACCGACGGTCTTGTCCCCACCCCGCTTGCTCTGGGCATGGAAATATTGACCGTTTTCGCCAGCCTTGCCTGTTCACGGCAGGTGCTGTGCCCCCTCCGGTGCACTGCCCTGCTCCTAGGTGTGAACTGTCGTCCACGTACCACCCAGTGCCCACACCAACTTACGTGCGACGTTTCCTGGGCCGACTAGACGGTACCACAGTGGTATGTTATTTCATACCTCGTTACGCACGAGGGCCTTCAGTTTCTCCCCAGCACTATAGTGTGTGTTTAACGTGCGCCCAGACTCTTGCGAGCCCACTGCCGCCTGTTTTGGGCTAGAGGTTCGGGGTGCCTAATCCCCTCCCTAACCCAAATCGAACTACAACCCCTTTTCCATCTGTACAGTTACAAAATCATCATTTCACCTACCTTTCCCTCCTTTCACAGTTTATATACATTATCAGTTATTATTATGACATCCAGTCTAGGTCCGTCTCTCTATGCAAAGAGATGATCGTACCATTCTCAGCTTCTTTTTGTTTAAGACTATATTTATCCATGTACTTAGCTTAAATGTCTATTTTGTGTAATGGACTCTGCAAGAAAAGATTAATACATCACACCACTAAAATATTAACACTCTAAACATTTGAGGGAAATTCAAACAAGCAACATAAATCATTTTTACTCCTTAAAAAGACCACTGAGGCCTCAATTATCCTTTGCTTTCATCCCTGTCAGTTATCCCTGTTTAAACCTCCTAAGGCCTTTACTGCTAACTCGTTTTTGACCGTTTTCTTCTTGTTGTATCTTGTGCTAATCACCGCCCCTTCTTCGTTGTATGCAGGTCTCTGGTACTGCTCCGATTTTCCACAGAAGGAAACGATTTTCCCTCTGTCCTTTTTGCATTTTGGATCATTTTACAAAACACACAATAGATTGGAAACATTTATTTTCGCAGATACATTCTCTACTGTTCTGCATTTTGACAATACATTTTTCTCCAATTCATTATCTATGTATTTCACAGCTTCTTACGTTAGCATTCAATCAAATCATCTTTGTCTCATTTCTTTTTGTGCTGTACTGTTTTACTAGATTCAATATCTCAAGATCAACACAACTACCTCCACCCTTGACAGTGGAATAACCATTATTTCACTTCCAAATACCTCGTTTCCCGACAGCTCCTCGGTCCGGACAGTCAGCTCTAGACGAGGCCAATCACCAACAGAACCTATGTGCATGGTCAACAAACCACAGTCCCTTTAAACACACATCACACACACTCCGCCAGCTTTCAACAAGCCGGTGCAGAGTCTTCCATAAGTCAATCATCAAAATCACATGTCTGCACCCTACATGAACACTAACTGGCCAAATTGCGACCAACAACCTACAGAGCTTTCTTATAGACAGAGAAATATGTTCCCCCAACACTTACCATAACCCAAAAAGTGACACAACCCTCCAGATTCTACATCTGGAGTCTTAATGAGCGGAAAACAAACCATGAACCAGCTCCCGTCCATTCTCAGCTTCCAGCTCATTATCTCAGACCTCCTACCAGTCTCGCTGTGTCACCACCACCTGCTATCCCTGACCGGCGAGAGAACTCCCCCAGCCAGCCAGTTCCTTAATCACCGTTTGAAAAAACAAGTTTCTCTGTCTTCCACTACTTCTACTTACTTGAGTTAAAACACTCACACTGTCAATTTTTTACTGTGCAGACAAGGATTGATAACTGGCTTATCATTCATACTTATACCAAGGCGCATTAAAGCCGTTTTCCCTAGATGGTTATGGAAATCGTTAGAGCACCTGTCCGGCCGAGCACCTGTACAGAAAGAAAGCAGAAATCCAGACTTAATACAGTGGCATTTCCCTTATTATTTCCACTCTTCGTTATGCATTGGAAATGTCGGGCAACACTATACTAATATATTTAAAGAGACACAGTGTGATTTGCTTGAAAAAATAACGATACAGCTTATCTTGTTTTTTGTCCGTTCCTTCAACAGGAACACTGGAGGTTTTCCAATCCCCTGTGTGCTCTCTCCACCTGATTTCCTGGGAAATATAATCATTAATCCCCTTCCTATCCATTGTCTAATAATCCTTTGTAAACCTGGTCCTTCATCTGATTCTAATCTCTCTTTGCTTGATGAATCTGTTCATCCTAACCTTATTTCTTACTTTTAAATGCCCGATTAGCGTATCGACTAAATGTATTATTCGCTTTCGCTTCACTTCTCATACTACATCCATTTCATTCATCCTTACACACAACCATTACCCCCCACAACACTTAATAAAAATTAATCAGTGTTGCTACTGCTACCAACCACCTAATCAGGGAAAACAATAAACTTTTAGCAACTTAGATCACTAAAACCCTGACCGTCACATAGTACAGCTGGCCACGTTAATAATTTCATGGACACCCGCACTACGCCACCGCAATATTCACCCAGTTCTCTGAACACACAAAGAACCGTCAACTCACAGCCCAAAGCGTCCTCCCTTCAGTTTCGAACCTGAACGGAAACACCCCAAGCTTTATCACACCAAGAATATTACAAATTATCCTACCACCACCTGCACCTAGACAGTCCAACGCCCATCCGGTACCTACTTCACATACACAATAACAACGCAGTTCAAACAAACCTACAACCAAATGCCCACAACACACGCCGCAATCTAGGGATGGCGAAATACAAGGAGAGACAGGGAAGGGAAAAGAAAAAAGGAAGGAGGGATACAGGGATCCAGGGACTAAGGGGAGGAAAGGGGGGGGGGGGGGGGGCACACAATGCAACATTAACTACTACCTGTACTGTACTAGCTGTACCGTATTGTACCCATTAAACAGTCCGTTAATAAAAAATTTCAATCAATCAATCAATCAGGCAATCTATCCTAAACAAAACTCCCTCCGTGCACCTGTCATCTCACAAAGTTAAGCCGGGAGACAGGGATGGAGCGGAGGGGGGCGGGGGGGGGGGGGGGGGGGGGGAGGGAGGGAGGGAGGGAGGGAGGGAGGGAAGGAGGGAGGGAGGGAGGGAGGGAGGAAGGAGGGAGGGAGGGAGGGAGAGAGCGTGAACGAGGGAGGAAGAGACAGAGGAAAAAAGGGGGGGGGGGGTTGTTCACGCCAAATCCCACCACAAAACGCCGCTGCTCTCACTTCAACCATACTTGGCCCATAACAAATACAGATTTATAATCAAACCAGTAAACACACCCATCATCAACAACAGAAAAAACCGATAAAAAGAACCCACAAATTCCCACAGATTGCCGCGCTTCAAAACCTATAATAATCACAACTGATCTCCATTGTTTACTGCACCTCGTTCCACCTGCAAAGGTGAAACTATAAAAGAGGCAACAGCGCCCTCCGCTGGAACGTCTTGTCCAACACCAACGCACTACAGCACTCACCACTTCCTGTAGGAGGCGCCCACGCCTCCCCCGCAAGTGCGTCATCACGTAAACCACCCCAAGACGTCAACTCGACGTTCCACCTCAACCACAAAACTACAATTCCCAGAACCCTCTACACCGGAAGTACCTGTCCATCGCCTCTCTAAGATCCCGCACTAGCAAAGAGTAGCAACACGCGAGATTCCCCGAGAGTTCAATCATGCTATATTGTTAGCACAGGTAGCTTAGCATCTTAGCTTCGTTAGCTCAGTGCCGCTAGCTCCTGCTTAGCTTAGCATCCAACATCACTCCTCCTAAACGGCCCCTTCTCCTGTTGATCCGAGCGGCACAACACATCGCAACATTTACACAACCCCAGCTATACCCCGTAACACAACTTTAATCCTATTAAGCCCCCGTCCACAGAACATATATTATTATCCTTATCCCAGTACGCTCGCCCGATTGGCCCCGGCCGGCTCCGTATTTTAAATCTAACGCCCCCGATCTCCGACGCTCCCTATGACGTCACCAGCTCTAAAATCCCCGTTTTCTTTGATCTTTACTACATTACTTTTAAACTTCTACAGCCCCGATTTGAAAAATTTCAACGCACATTACACATCTCCTAGGTTCCATCTCACATGTCATTCATTCAATTCACTCGAAAACGCAACACCGCGTCCACACGCTAGTCCCGTCGCGCTCAGCTAATGCTGGCAGGACAGGGGTGTGGTTTCTCCGTTGCAGCCTTGGCCACCAGCTGGTTCATAATAATACAAAAAATACCTTGACATTTACTCAGAGCTCCTACGCTTTGACCCTTTTAACCTCCTTCCAGTTAAGAGTACCCTCCTCCCGTTCGGATGCACTCCTTGCCCTACTTAGATGCACCTCTCCCCTCCAGGATCAGGAGATACCACGTGTGGGGAAACCGGCTTTTTCAGGGCCGCATTGCCGCCTACACTGGACCCCCTCTCACCCAACCAAGGATACAGGCCTCCACTTCCAGGCTAAGGTCTCCTCACATGAACAGAAGAAGTCCCCTTATTTTACCTTCAGGTGCAGTTTAAGGCTGGGTCCCTTTCCAATCTTAGGAGAGACAATTCAGATTCCTCTGAATTGACACCCCTCATCCCTCTGCTTCCCAGCATTTTCTTTTCAAAAACACTGATCACAGAAGCACAGCTCGCCTACTAACCCTGTATCGGCTAGTAAGGTTACCGTGGCCTGACTGTACATTGAGCCAAGTGCATTTATGCCCATACTGTCCAGTCACTCACGGTCCCCGTCCCGCTATCTGTGACTATAAGCAGGGGTCATAACGCTCTCCTGACCGGCTGGCGACCCAGTCGATAGCGACCTCATAGTCCGTCATCGAGTCAGGACCCCAAGCAGCTGACTGTCCGTAGTACCTATCAGCCACTCAGTTTAGAAACCGACGGTCTTGTCCCCACCCCGCTTGCTCTGGGCATGGAAATATTGACCGTTTTCGCCAGCCTTGCCTGTTCATGGCAGGAGCTGTGCCCCCTACGGCGCACCGCCCTGCTCCTAGGTGTGGACTGTCGCCCACGTACCACCCAGTGCCCACACCAACTTACGTGCGACGTTTCCTGGGCCGACTAGGCGGTGCCACAGTGGTATGTTATTTCATACCTCGTTACGCACGAGGGCCTTCAGTTTCTCCCCAGCACTATAGAATGTGTTTAACGTGCGCCCAGACTCTTGCGAGCCCACTGCCGCCTGTTGAAGGCTAGAGGTTCGGGGTGCCTAATCCCCTCCCTAACCTTCATCCATTTAAACACATATACTTAGCAAAACAATGTCTCATTCATAAGCATACTATTCATTTATGCACACATTCATTCCAAACGCATTTCCTTGCTTTTTTCACACAACATCCTCCTATGTTCTAATCTCATGTGCAGTTACCCCACGCATTTCCCCCACAAGTGCATTATCTCCAAAGGTTACTTTCCCCCCCCCCATCATTCCTCTTCTCAGCCTCTCAATCTTCATATTCAGCGCCGTTTGGGGAGCTTTTACCTGTCTCACCCCCAAATCGACCAAATACCTTCTCAAAAATCCGTACCAAAGGCGAATTTTTTAAGCAGATTCCGTCGGGTCACACTACAACAGATCTGTATGAAAACGTCTTTCTAAACTCGTCTGTTTATACGTGCCGATTCTAAGAGTGAAGTCCGCGAATGATGGCGCGGAAAAAAAAAAGCAACCAATTACCTCCCTGTTCTCTATTTCTCTTCGCGGAACCAGGATTTCCTGTACTACACCACGGTCCTCAGTACTCTACACTACACTCCGTTCTCTGTTCTCTTCGTGGAACCAGGCTGCCCTGTGCTATACCACGGTTTCTCTCATTAAACTCTTTAAGATCTGACTACTCCTCTTTACCCTTCTTATGAACCACTACGTCACGCACAGTCCCACTTCCCGCTATCTGTGACTAATCTCCGTTCTACTGCTCCTACGCCGGTCCCCTCAAATATTTTTCCTAATCCCTAGCCTATCCCCTAAGCTGATATAACTAAATACAGACATCTATTTCCTCTCCTCACTTGGCCTTGTACCAATTATAGGCATCCTAACTGAACATCTCTAAGTGCAGCGCCGGTGTGTGGCTGAGACCAGAGCCAGGTTGTGAAACCTGGACCCCGGTACCCCTCCAACACCAACACTATCCTGGTCCATTTACAACTCATTTCTACCTAATGCAATAGCAACCCCAAAATGCGAGACTGCTTCGACCATTTACCAATTTTAAACACATTAGTACTACTTACCTATTCCCACTGGCCTCGGTCGCAACGGTGACGATCCTCAGTCCTCAGTCGTAGAGAGCATCGATGAGGGGGAGAGAACCTCTCCGTGTCCTTGAGAAGTGGCTGCTGTCGTTTTTCAACCGGTACTGGCCGAATGCAGGACGGGTCACGTCACCAATTGAAGTGTATTATCTTCATTCATGTATCTCTATCTACGTTCATTGATCGTATAGTGTTCTATTTCACCCTTTCCTCTGCATGGTTTTAGGTATTTTCAGATGTTCGGTTTCAAGTAAGAGGAGACTGACGATATGGTCAAAATCAACGGGCGGCGGTGTTTATTAATAAAACAGCTTTAGGAATTAAAACAGTACATCGTCTCTTTCATTTGGTTGTTGTCGTCTCTCGGTGCTGTTCGCTGTCTTAGGTTGTCCATGGCCAACACCGAGTCCTCTCTTGTGGTTCGCTGGTCTGGTTGTCAAGACAACCTGGTCTCCTCAGTCTCAGCGCTCAAGCAAGGAGCGCTTGATTTCATCTCTCTCCGTGGCAGGATCTCCTGCTGCGAAGCGATCTTCTGTCATTGGGTGTCAGTGGCTCTGAGTCTCCGGCTCGGCTCTCAAGCTCCGGTTGGTGATCCTCTCTCCGTCGGTGGAGGTTCTCAGCGCTCCAGTTGCGATGCGATCTCTGTCATCGTCTGTCCCCATGTCTCTGGGTCTTCAGGTCCTTTCTGGTGTGTCAGCGCTTCTCCTGATGCGAAGCGATTTCGTCTGTCATCGGGTCTCAGTCCCTCTGTGTCACGGCTTGGCTCTGCAGGGATCCTTCTCCGTCTCCTCTGAGTGTCACCGGGTGTGTGTGTCCAGGTTCCTTCTGGTGTGAGTCGTCTCAGCCCTTTTTATCAGAGGAGAGAGAGAGAGAGAGGGGGAGGGGGAGACAGAGAGCGAGAGGGAGGGGGGAGACCCTGCCTGCCTGTTCACGTCCATACGCTTTTCTTATTTTGGTCCACATTCCAGCAGAAACCTGTCTGTTGGTGTCCTGTGTCCACATGTTACACAATTTCTTCTGCTGACACAACCAGTTGGTTCTGGTGACAACGGTTTTCACAGTCTATGGGGAGACAGACTGGCTTTTGATGCATAAATAATAAAACATGAGCTATTTCCATCTACAAACTCTTTACCATTCTGTGATTGCATTTTAGAATACTAAGATAATTCTTTATTGTCTAGCCAGTGACTCACTTTTTCAGACAGTGTCCAGACAACAAACCATATCTCCCCGTCCTTTAATAGAACACTTTATTTTCCTGATGAACATTTGACCAATACTTATTCTTTATTGTGACTAAGTTATTCTAATAGTTTCTAAGAGTTTATGCCTACATGTAACCTTATTAGTTTTCTCTATATCCTTGATGCATTTTGAACATTTGGCCTCACTTGAGTGCTGCTGACTTATCTATCTGAGAGGCTCTTTTTACAGTCCGATTTACTCTGTCTCCTGACCACTCTGCTATGTCGTAACTTGAAAGTCCTTACTTAGGGTAGGGGTCAGTTTTATTGTCTTTAAGGTCAGCCATCTGTTTTCTGGGGAGTCAACCGCCTCTACCCTAGGGTCTCAGAAATACCTTCACATGGTGTTCTAAATAACCTTTCTATCAAGCAGCATTTTGTCTTTCAAATCATTTTCCTTGTACATTTCACTTGTATTTATTCATGTTTTCATTTAGAAATATACGACAGTACATAAGCATTTATGTGTGTGTTTGTTTGTTTGTTTGTTTGTTTGTGTGTGTGTGTGTGTGTGTGTGTGTGTGTGTGTGCGTGTGTGTGTGCGTGTGTGCGCGCACGTGTGTGTGTATGTGTGTGTGTATACAAATGTACATAAGCATGTATGTGTGTGTTTGTTTGTTTGTTTGTTTGTTTGTTTGTTTGTGTGTGTGTGTGTGTGTGTGTGTGTGTGTGTGTGTGTGTGTGTGTGCGTGTGTGTGTGTATGTGTGTGTGTATACAAATGTACATAAGCATGTGTGTGTGTGTGTGTGTGTGTGTGTGTGTGTGTGTGTGTGGAGAGAGGAGGTTGAGACTCATTATTATAATCAGTAAGTTTCAGCTTGGCTTCGTTCTGCTGCAGCTGCTGTTCTGCATGAATGACCTGGTCCAGCTCCTCTATACATCACCTCTCTCTACTTCCCCATCCTCACTATAGAGCTCCAACCACACTTACAAGTATGTCTGTGTCAGTTATTAAAGTTAAAACAATCTACCGGATGAGATCAAAAACCAGCAGGAGTATTTTTAAGTTTAAAAAGATGTTTAAAAACGTATAGTCAAATTTAACCTGGAATCTGTTTTCTCTACCATGAAACTCGGGTATTGCAGATTAAGTATTGATTTTCCTATGTTGGCTTAATGTTCTTTTCGGGAAAGTTTTTTGTTGATTGTTGATTTTTTTTGTTTGTTTTATTTTGCAAACTTTAACTTTTTTTGTTCTTTTCGGGATCGTTTTTTGTTGATTGTTGATTGTTGATTTTTTTGTTTGTTTTATTTTGCAAACTTTAACTTTTTTTGAATTAGTTTTTGAATTAGGGGTAGGTTGTTCTATAAGCCTTTTGGCTTCAAACCTATCCTTTTCGCTTGTTTATTTGTAAACATTTAGAAAAATTATTTGTTTATTGTTTATTTATTTGTAAACATTCGAAATAAGGAATAAATTCATCATTCATCCTGTACATCACCTCTCTCACCTCTTGCAGTGTAATCGCGCTACCACGTCCGGCTGCCTATCTGTTCGCTCCGACGAGACTGTGCTTACTTTTGTTAATATTTATAGTTTTAAGAGTTTTGTTTGTACCAGCTGTTGGTGCATTTAATGTGTATGACCGGCAGTCACTCATCGACATTGGATTAAGAAAAACTTACCATCTGGATTGCTCTCTGGATCGGCTCGCTGAGCAGCAACAATGGCCTGCTGAGATCCTGGGCTGCGGCCCAGGCAACAACAAAGAAGAACGCAGGCGGCAAGGAAAACGAGCTGGCGTTCGAAACAGACTGAGATCCAGGCGACACAGAACGCCACTGCCCAGCATATTGCTGGCCAATGTGCAATCAATAGATAATCAACTGGACGACATCAGAGCAAGGATTCAATTCCAAAGAGACATTAGGGACTGTAATGTTCTCTGCTTCACCGAGACGTGGCTGACGCCGGACGTCCCAGATCACGCCATCCAACCGGCTGATCACTTCTTCATCCACCGTAAAGATCGAACAGAAGAATCCGGAAAACAGCGGGGAGGTGGAATAGCCTTCATGTTGAACAACAATTGGAGTGATCCAGGCAGGGTGCGAATCATGGGGGAGCTCGGTGAGCCATGGCTCCCTTAGATCAGACATCAGCTCCCCTGAAAACATGATTTGTGAATTTTTAGGGGGGTCTCTAAAATACTGACAATAAATGCTATTTTTGCAATGCATTTCAAATGTTTCTGTAATTTTCTGTATCGTCATCATCGTGTATAATAATACAATTAAGCTATTTTGATGTATGATTAATGATTTGCGCACTAATTCACCGTAATAGACAATAGCATAAATCTATGGGGTTGCGGCACTGCAGATATACCCTACTCGTAATACGCATGCAACATGCATGCTATTCTTGCGTTTACCATTCGGAGCGTGGTGGCGCTGCACTGCAGTCTGCAGGTATAAATAAATATAGGTATCCAGGATAATGTCGAAAGTTAAACGAAATATCAAAGAAGTAAGCCTTCTAACCAATTTTGATTTTACAAAGAAGGCGAAGCAGCCTGCTGCGGGGACTACTTCTGTGACATGCAGATTTTGAGAATTGGGCAGACCATCAGGACAGGTGGGTGGCGATAATGTTGAATTTTTTTGCCTACTATAATAATGTTAGACTCGATGGGTTTGGTTGTGGACTTGTTGTTCGGTATTGGTTCATCCGTGTGTTTATGTGTAAATAGGACTGTTGTGTGTGAATTTTAGTGTTGGATCAGAGGGGTTAATCTGAGCATATGTATTTAGATACCTGTGTGGTGTGGACTATGTGTGGTTCTGTAATACTCATACCTATAGGCCCTATGGCCTGTGTCGACCGGGCACGTTTTATGAGTTGTCAGCTCCTTTCTGTCATTATATGCGACAAGCACGCTCCTTTTCCCAGCGCCGCGCCTCGGCGGCAGCGTTTGGGGCATAAAGTTGAAACTAGTTCAACTTTTGGAGAGGAGCGCGCTCATCAAGGTAACTCTTTTCGACCAACTAATCAACATCGAGGAAGTGGCGGAGACAGTCGCGAGACTCAGGAAAACGCTGAGCTTTTTTTTTCTTTTTGCCTTTCTTTCTCCCGAGAGAGTTAACGTCGGTCATCCTGATCGGAGTGTATATTCCACCACAAGCAAACACAGGCGACGCGCTCTCCAGGCTCCACGACGAGGTAAATAGAATCCAGGCAGCTAATGTTGACGCTGTCATTGTGGTTGTGGGTGATTTCAATAGCGCCAATCTGAGAAAAGTATTGCCAAACTTCTACCAGCATGTGACTTGTACTACCAGAGGCGGGAATATTTTAGACCATTGTTACTCGCAATTTAAGTGTGGATACAAGTCTCAATCTGCTAGTGGCTTCGGCAAATCTGATCATGCGGCCATCTTTCTTTCACCAAAATATAAACAAAGTCTCAAGCGCGCCCCGGTAGTATCGCGAGACGTGCAGCGATGGTCTGTGGAGTCAGAGGAGACACTCCAGGCTGCACTTGAATGCACAGACTGGAGTGTGTTCCGCGATAACACAGATAACATTAATGACTACACGGAGACAGTGCTGGACTTTGTTTGGACTTTGGTGGAAGAAACAATCCCCACTACCACAATTAGAGTTTACCCAAACCAAAAGCCTTGGGTAGACAAATCCGTCCGCAAAGCTCTGAAGGCGCGCACCTCAGCCTACAACGCCGGGCTTGTGGCAGGCAACATGAATGACCACAAGGTGGCGAGATACAACGTTAGGAGGGCAGTAATAGAAGCAAAAAGGCGCTACAGGGATAAAATTGAACTTCAGTATGAACAGGCTGACTCTAGAGCTATGTGGCAGGGCCTCAGAACGATGACAGATTACAAAGGCACCTCCCTCAAACTGAACAGTGACATCTCCTTAGCAAATGATCTCAATGCCTTCTATGCAAGGTTTGAGGCTAGGAATAACAACACCAGCCTACAAACCACTGCAATAGAGGGGGGGGCGCTGCTGATGGAGATTCAGTGTTCAGGATAACAGAACATGAGGTGAGGAGGACCTTTAAGAAAGTGAATATCAGGAAGGCAGCAGGACCGGACGGCATCCCCGGCCGCGTCCTAAAAGTATGTGCCGACCAACTGGCCCCGGTATTCACTGACATATTTAACCTGTCCTTAGAACAGGCTGTCATCCCCACCTGTCTGAAGAAGTCCACCATTATCCTTGTACCCAAAAAATCCAAGCCTGCTTGCCTCAACGACTACCGCCCTGTAGCTCTCACCTCCATAGCCATGAAGTGCTTTGAGAAGCTAGTGAAGGGCTACATCTGCTCCTCTTTCCCCATCAACCTGGACCCCCTGCAATTTGCATACCGCCCCAACAGGTCCACGGAGGACGCCATAGCCCATGTGCTGCACACAGCAGCATCACACCTGGACAAGAGGCAGGGGAACTATGTGAGAATGCTATTCATCGACTACAGCTCAGCATTCAATACCATAGTCCCCTCCAAACTCATAGCCAAGCTCAGGGACCTGGGCTTGAACTATGACCTCTGCCAGTGGGTCTTGGACTTCCTGACGGGCAGACCCCAGGTGGTGAGAGCAGGCAACTGCACCTCCTCATTCATCACTCTCAACATAGGGGCCCCCCAGGGCTGTGTCCAGAGTCCCCTCCTCTACTCCCTGTACACACATGACTGCATGGCACAGCGGAACAACAACACAATCATCAAATTAGCTGACGACACAGTAGTGGTGGGCCTGATCTCTGCAAACAACGAGAGGGCCTACCTGGAGGAGGTTAAGGTTCTAGCGGGATGGTGTCAAGAGAACTGCCTCTCCCTGAACGTCAGCAAAACAAAGGAGATGATTGTGGACTAGCAGGTCGGGGGTTGGGGACTACAGCCCCCTCAGCATCGATGGGGCACCAGTTGAGAGAGTGAGCAGTTTTAAGTACCTCGGAGTCCACATATCCGAGGACTTGACATGGACCACACACATTGACAGTGTTATCAAGAAGGCACGACAACGCCTCTACTTCCTTAGGCGCTTAAGGAAGTTCAACGTGAGTCAGAAGATCCTCAAGAACTTCTACTCATGCACAATAGAGAGCATCCTGACTGGCAATATCACCTCCTGGTTTGGGAATAGCACTGCACAAGACCGTAGCAGACTACAGAGAGTGGCCCGTTCAGCCGAACGCACAATTGGAGGGGGGCTTCCCACTCTCCAAGGCATTTACAACAAGCGGTGCATGGGCAAGGCGAAGAGAATAATCAAAGACTCCAGCCACCCAAACAACTGCCTCTTTGAACTGCTGCGGTCAGGCAAGCAATACCGGAGTCTCATGGCAAGCACAGAGAGACTCAGAAGGAGCTTCTATCCCCAGGCCATCAGGATGCTCAATGAACAATGATTGCTCGATGAACAAGGATTGAACAATGAACAATTGTAACAACCATCAAATGCACTCACAGCACACACATCCACACGCACACACTCACTTTAAACAAACAACTCACTGCTGCACCCACTTTACCCACTTTAGAACACCTAAACACACTTTATATTTATTGGCAAAGAATTTGCACTACAACCCATACCTCATTACACCTTACTGTAAATTGTACCTAAATTGTACCTCATCCCATTTCTGCATTGTACTGTATAGTACAGGGGTAGGCACGCGGGGGCATTTTCATTGGCACAGGGGGCAGCATTAAAAAAATATATATATATATATTTTGTTGCTTTGAAATATTATAGTGAAATATTTTGCACTGTTGTCGCATTTATCTTGTTGAAATCCTCCCACAGGTTCTTTTTTGTAAGTCGACTGTTTTGCACACCCCTATGACAGCTATACAGCTGTTCCCATGGTGCTCAGCTGTCAGCAGTCAGCTGGCCTCCCGCACCCGCGCGCAGTTCCCAGGTAATCACACAGTGCTGCGGTTGCATTCTGTATGTGCCGTCTTTCATGATGGCAACCCCTGCTAAGAAAGTTAAAGCAAAGGAAATTTGGGCATTCCAGCCCTCATGGACAGACGACTACGGGTTTGTGTCAGAAGGGCCCTGCTGTGTGTACTTTATGTTTAGAAAATGTAGTTTGCAGAACGTCAGGTGTGAAACGCTATTTTGAGACGAAGCATCAAAAAAGTTTCAAAGATCAGGCGGATAAGGCAGAATCGATTAAACGTGCCGTGGCCAGGTATGGAAAGCAAGCCAGCACCCTCAAAGTGTTCACGACTGCTAAAAACTACGCAACTGAAGCAAGCTATCGCATTTCTCATTGCATTGCGAAATGTGGAAAGCCATTCACTGATGGCGAGTATATCAAGGAGGCTTTTCTCTGTAGCTCAGATGTTTTGTTTGAAGGCTTGCCAAACAAAGAGACAATCAAATCAAGGATAAAAGATATCCCCATGTCAGCTTGAAGTGTCGAGCGACGCATCAACAAAATGTCAGAAAATATCAGAAAACAGCAAACAGCTGGATTAAAAGATGCTCCGGTGTGCAGCTTAAAGTGACCAACTACAGCCCCCAGATAAACGGAGCTCAGTAAAGCAAAACTGTTTGTCTGCATTGCACCCCCGCCCCAACTCAGATTTAGGGTTGATACAACCATCATAATAATATTGTTAATAATAACAATAACAATAATGATGTAATAATGTAAAAATTATCATAAAAAATACCTGATTATGAGAAGAAAAATTACGATGCATGGAATATTGTTGATAAGGCACACTAGTTACAACTAGGGATGTCCGATATTATCGGCCGACCGATATTATCGGCCGATATCGGCAGTAAAATGTGATATCGGAAAATATCGGTATCGGTAAAAAAAAAAAAAAAAAACAATAACAATATTTGTTATATAAATATCCAGTGAAATTATTATTTACCTAAAATTATTCCGTTTTTTGGGGGGGGAAACGCTGCATATATCAGTATCGGTTGATATCGGTTGATATCGGTATCGGAAATTAAGAGTTGGACAATATCGGAATATCGGTATCGGTAAAAAAGCCAATATCGAGCATCCCTAGTTACAACTATATTTTAAACTGGCACTTCATGTCAAAAAGGTTGCTGACCCCTGGTATAGTATATAGTATATTGTATTGTAACTCAGTTACGTTTCTACTCTGCATTGTACATTGTATATATGTATATATTGAACACTTTTTGTCTACGTACTTGACTTCTATTTTATACTTACTATACTTTTTATATTTATCTATTTTTATCTAGCACAATCTCTGGAGCAAAACAGAAAGAAGCATTTTATATAAAAGTATTCTGTACTTCTGTATGACAACTAATAAAGAAACTTGAACTCTACATCACCTCTCTCTTTCTTCCCCTCTACATCACCTTAACTTGAGTATTATTAGGTTTCTATACTTGTACTTTTACTCAATTACATTTCAGAGACAAAAAACCTACTTTTTACTCCTTACATTTAAAATGCAGACCTACAAAGTACAAATCTCGCAGGTCCAACCATTTTAATTAGTATATTTGTTTATCTGGCCGAACTATCGTTAACGTTATTAATCCTGCGGCTGCACTTTATTTAAAAACAGCCAATCAAATCCCCATCAATGGAAAATTAACCCGCCCATACCCATGCTGATTGGTCCTTGTGCAAGACTAGAAAGTGGGGATCTTTGATTTTAAACACCTGCTATCAGAATAATAGACAGTCAGAGTGACAAGCTACAGAAGATGGCCCCAAACGATAGTATGAGTGATGAAGAGGATGAAACTGTAAAAAAAGGTTTTTACTTTGACTTTTTAGTACATTTAAAAGTAGAAAATTTTTTACTTTTACTCAAGTATGTTTTTAGCCAGATACTCTGACTGACTTTTAAGATTTTGAAACGGTACCCATACTTTCACTTAAGTATCATTTCTGGGTACTTTTTACACCCCTGCCAATACTTGGACTTTCTGTCGAGCAACAGTTAAAGTCAAAGGCATAAATCTGCCACCCCACCCCCACCACATTTCTGTCAGTCTCAATTAGAAGTGTAATTAGTCTGTGTCATTATCGTGACTAATAAGTTCAAGGGCTCTAATGAGCTCCCTGACGGTCAGCCAGCAGCCTCACACACATTACTTTTAGATTCTCGTATTGACAGTACATGTACATTTTATCATTCAAAGAGATATATATTTATTTAATTGTAAAATGTCTTACTTCCTCTTTTTCTGTTTCCATGGGACCTTTTGACTTCGGATTAAAACTGATCCGAGTTTTCAACAAAAAAGTTGTTTAGACCTCTCCCTTACCTTACTGATATATGGGACGTTTTTCGGATTTTTTGCAACCGGCACTTTGGCGAACCCTAGTGGCTCGGGTGTGCATATTTTGTAATACAATATATATATATCGAATTGAAGGCTTATTTGTTGCCTGTCGATAGTGACAAAATTATAATTTAATAACACGTTTTTTTACAACTCAAGTTCAGACCTATGTAACTATATTACGTTAGCACTAAAAGTGAATATTTTTTCTGGAATCAGAAACTTCAGAATGTCATCTTTCAAAAGAGACCAGGCCCATGCATGTGCTATAAGTATGTTGTTTTGTTTGCCAAAAAGGTATGCAGTCCTCAAGTTCAAGTTAAAAAATTGCCACTTTTCTGCCCGCTTGCACTTTCAGCACCATAAGCTGTCCCCATCTCTGCCGCTATAGAAGGCCAGCTTAAAATGGTAATTTCCGCTGTGTTTCACGATGTTTGCAGAGCTGTGTGTGTTATAACAACAAATGTCACACCATTCAAAAAGAGTAGGAACATGATGTCAACTAATAAAGAAACTTGAACTCTACATCACCTCTCTCTTTCTTCCCCTCTACATCACCTTAACTTGAGTATTATTAGGTTTCTATACTTGTACTTTTACTCAATTACATTTCAGAGACAAAAAACCTACTTTTTACTCCTTACATTTAAAATGCAGACCTACAAAGTACAAATCTCGCAGGTCCAACCATTTTAATTAGTATATTTGTTTATCTGGCCGAACTATCGTTAACGTTATTAATCCTGCGGCTGCACTTTATTTAAAAACAGCCAATCAAATCCCCATCAATGGAAAATTAACCCGCCCATACCCATGCTGATTGGTCCTTGTGCAAGACTAGAAAGTGGGGATCTTTGATTAAACACCTGCTATCAGAATAATAGACAGTCAGAGTGACAAGCTACAGAAGATGGCCCCAAACGATAGTACGAGTGATGAAGAGGATGAAACTGTAAAAAAAGGTTTTTACTTTGACTTTTTAGTACATTTAAAAGTAGAAAATGTTTAACTTTTACTCAAGTATGTTTTTAGCCAGATACTCTGACTGACTTTTAAGATTTTGAAACGGTACCCATACTTTCACTTAAGTATCATTTCTGGGTACTTTTTACACCCCTGCCAATACTTGGACTTTCTGTCGAGCAACAGTTAAAGTCAAAGGCATAAATCTGCCACCCCACCCCCACCACATTTCTGTCAGTCTCAATTAGAAGTGTAATTAGTCTGTGTCATTATCGTGACTAATAAGTTCAAGGGCTCTAATGAGCTCCCTGACGGTCAGCCAGCAGCCTCACACACATTACTTTTAGATTCTCGTATTGACAGTACATGTACATTTTATCATTCAAAGAGATATATATTTATTTAATTGTAAAATGTCTTACTTCCTCTTTTTCTGTTTCCATGGGACCTTTTGACTTCGGATTAAAACTGATCCGAGTTTTCAACAAAAAAGTTGTTTAGACCTCTGCCTTACCTTACTGATATATGGGACGTTTTTCGGGTTTTTTGCAACCGGCACTTTGGCGAACCCTAGTGGCTCGGGTGTGCATATTTTGTAATACAATATATATATATCGAATTGAAGGCTTATTTGTTGCCTGTCGATAGTGACAAAATTATAATTTAATAACACGTTTTTTTACAACTCAAGTTCAGACCTATGTAACTATATTACGTTAGCACTAAAAGTGAATATTTTTTCTGGAATCAGAAACTTCAGAATGTCATCTTTCAAAAGAGACCAGGCCCATGCATGTGCTATAAGTATGTTGTTTTGTTTGCCAAAAAGGTATGCAGTCCTCAAGTTCAAGTTAAAAAATTGCCACTTTTCTGCCCGCTTGCACTTTCAGCACCATAAGCTGTCCCCATCTCTGCCGCTATAGAAGGCCAGCTTAAAATGGTAATTTCCGCTGTGTTTCACGATGTTTGCAGAGCTGTGTGTGTTATAACAACAAATGTCACACCATTCAAAAAGAGTAGGAACATGATGTCAGGTGATGTCACAAAGCTGCCAAACAATTATTCTGCTTGACTGGGTGATGATGACTTTTGATGGTTAAAAGATGGTTTGTCTTTCTCTCCATCCTCCACCCGTATCTCTCTCCATCCTCCACCGTCTGTCTCTCCATCCTCCACCCATCTCTCTCCATCCTCCACCCGTCTCTGTCTCCATCACTACCTCCGCTTTTGTACGTGTTATACTTTTAGTGATTTCCCAACACATCCATGTAAGTAACCCACCAAAGATGGTGACAGGGGGCTGTAACAACGCCTACCAACCGTCTCAATCCCCACTTTCAGAGTCACAGTGATATTCCTCCATTAACATCCCTCTCTTTCTATCCCTCCAGCCCCCCCCCCCCCCCCACAACCCTTTGTCTCATATTATCTTCTCTCTCTCTCTCTCTCTCTCTCTCTCTCTCTCTCTCTCTCTCTCTCTCTCTCTCTCTCTCTCTCTCTCTCTCTCTCTCTCTCTCTCTCTCTGAGGCTATTTTAGAAACAGTGAAAATAGAGACGATTTCCAACAAAGGACCTTACCTGACCCCAATCTGCCCTGGGGTGTGTGTGTGTGTGTGTGTGTGTGTGTGTGCCTTCAGATGTAATGGTTTCTTTACGACCCCTCTGGTCCTATACAGTAAAACCACTTATATGCTTCTAGTTTTCACTGACTTACATGAGGAGAGAGAGAGAGAGAGAGAGAGAGAGAGAGAGAGAGAGAGAGAGAGAGAGAGAGAGAGAGAGAGAGAGAGAGAGAGAGAGAGAGAGAGAGAGAGAAGGGGGCTTATGGGAAACATACTGTTTTTGCTGTATAGCACGAGAGAGAGATTATGGTCTTCCAGGAAAAGCTCAGATGTCAAAATAATTTCAGCGTCAGGTAGCTGCAAAATGGCAGTGGATTCACTAAAAGACAATGGGTCTCATTCCCGAACGGATTTACGACCAAAAATCTCCTCTTAGGCAGATCTCTGCCCATTTAAGACATATTAGGGCTGGTAGCGTGAGTCCCCACATTTTCCTGAGATCAGATTTGAGCGTGGCTGAGAGCAGATTTAAGAGTGCTGAGGAGCACACTTATGATTGATTGACTAATTGAAAATTGTATTAACTTGACAGACTGTGTTCTCATAGTGATTCCTTCATGTTAACGCTACAGGCCTCCTTGGAATTAATTACTCAATCATAATTAAAATAAATATGACAATATTTGTACGATAAGAAATTACGCATTTGATGTCGGAAAAATAAATAATATGGATTCATCTGATCACAGGGCAGCTGCTTAACCATATCTGAACCAGCTATTTTGGACAAATGTATAATTACTTTAATTACTCAGATATTCAAACACAATTATGCAATTATTGTGAAATGATTGAAAATAATAATTATTGAATGCCTTCTGTGGAATTTGTATTTCTTATTTGTTACACATCTGTTTTAATGATTAATTATATACATTTGAAAGAATGCAGGTCAACATGCAATATTCCCCATTGATTGGTATACAATGGGACAGACGTTTATTTGATAGCTATAAACCTGCATTCCTTCGAATATATCATTAATCAATTAAACTTATATTGAAATACACTATATAGCCTATACACCAACACTGAAATGACAGTGGATAAATAAATAAATAAATAAATAAGAACTAAAGCTAATCGCATGGAAATAGACTGCATTAATATTCCATAACAAGTCTTGTGTGCGCCAGTATGGCCTACGTGTCTAATGAACAGTATAGGCTTAATATATTCGAGTTACTTGTTTCATTAGGATTTAGTAGATACTATATATATGCTCTGCCTCTGCCCTACGTACAGTATAAGTACAGACTGTACCTATACTGTACGTAGGCAAGGCCAGATTAAGACTTCAGAGGCCCCTGGGCCAGATTCTTGCGGAGGCCCCCCCACACACACATACACGTGCACGCACGCACAGTGGCGTTTTATATGTCACTTTAAAAAATATATAGAATATTTAGAAGTGGTGGGCTCTGAGGGCCAAGCTAAAAGGACTTTGATCACCCCTGCCCACTTTGACAACCTAGGATGGCTTAGAGTAGACGACAGAGTACAGCAACTTGCAATGGGCCTGGTCTACAAGATACACTACACGACCAAGGTACCCATGTACATGTCAAAATACTTCCCAAAGGTCAGTGAATACCACGATCACAACACCAGAGGGAGCTCCACAAATCATGTTAAACCCAGATTCGGCTCAAACAAGGGACTAAACACGTTTCGCAATTATGCCACATCAATGTGGAACGCCCTACCTAAAGCTGTAAAGGAATGTGAATCACTACCCACTTTTGAAAACACTCTCGAAGAACACCTACGGGAGACTGCAATTCGAAACTGGCCCCTGTAAATGTCCTAACACAACCCCCTCCAATGTACAGTAAATGACCAAGTATGGTTTTGTCAATATTCCATGTACAGTTTTGCTTGTACAGTTGTACAGTCTCTGTCTGTACAACTGTCTCTGGTCTGCTTCCACTTAACAATTTTTGAGCTGTACTGTACTGTACTGTACCCATTCTGCAATCTGTTAATAATGTTTTCAATCAATCAATCAAGAAGAGAAAAGAAACACATCATGTTTAGATGGGGGGATGGCGCCATCCTCAGGAAAAACATGCACAAACTTTGGAGACAAGAATATAATAGTAAACTTACTTTTACATGAATGTCAATTTAAATTATAATTAGGGAAGGGAGGGGGTTGAAATGTGTTTTTGTCCTGTGTTACTGTCTGTGAATGAATGAACATTTTATTTAACAGACTGCAGAATGGTTACAAATAATACAGTACGGCTCAATACACACAATTGTTAAGGGGATGCAGACCAGAGAAAGACGTTTGTCTTTTACATCAGGGTCCCCCATTTTCAATTCATAGTGACATGTATGACATACACAACATACATGACATTTATGGCATAGGGACGAGGGGCCTCCAAAAAAAGAAAAAAGAAAAGTTAAAAAATAATAATAATAATTTGGGGCCTCTTGTGACGAGGGGCCTCCAAAAGGCCTCTAGTGACGAGGGGCCTCCAAAAAAATTAAAAAAATTAATAAAAAAAAAATGTTGGGGCCTCTAGTGACGAGAGGCCTCAAAAAAATTAAAAAAAAAAAAAAAAAAAAATGGAGGCCCCTCGTCACTAGAGGCCCACGGGCCGCGGCCCGGACGGCCCGGTTGTTAATCCGGCCCTGTACATAGGGCAGAGCATATAGTATCTACTAAATCCTAATGCAACAAGTCATTAATGGAATAATATATACTGCGTTCATTCATTACGCCGTAGGCATTAATGGAATAATAAGCCTATACTGCGTTCATTCATTACGCCGTAGGCTACAGTATACTGCGCGCGCGTGTGTGTGTATCGAAATCCTATGTGTGTGGGTGTGTGTGTGCACGCGCGCTGCGGCAGGTGTACCACATCCACGAGCTGTACTTAGATGACAATACATTAATACATTAATACATTAATCTAATCTAATTAATCTAATCTCAAGACTCAAGACTCAAGACTCGCAAGGCACTTCCGCATCCATTTCCACACAGCTGCGTCATTACTTTGCCTTATAAGGAGCTCTGGAGGCGTTGTTTTGTATGCAAATGACCTGAACGGGGACGCGCTTTCGAGTTTAAGACATAATGCCATTCCCCAAGCAGATATCAGATCATATCACAGGTGCGACCGTTTGAGCCACTTAGGACATATTACCAGCACGTTGGGGACTCAGAGTGAACTTGTCATTGATTCTGTCTCAGTCGGTTCCAAGATAAGTATTCCAAGAGAACTCTTTGAAAGATTTTGGAGAATGAGACCCAATGCTCGTAGAGCACTCTATGTAATAAAAAGAAAATGTTATGATATTAACATAGCTATCATACTAACATACCTAGGGGTGACAGTGGCTCGGGAGATAGAGCAGTCGTCTGGTTGTCTGGCAATCCGGAGGTTCCCGATTCGATTACCGCTCCTCCCAGAGTGTCAAAGTGTCCTTGAGCAAGACACTTAATTGCTCCTGAGGTTGGCACCTTGCATGGTCACCTCCGCCGTTGGTATGTGAATGTGTGAGTGAATGGGTAAAATGTGAGGAACAAATTGTAAAGTGCTTTGGATAAAAGCTGTTATATACAGTAAATGCAGCCATTTACCTTTTACCATTTACCATTTACCTATGAAAAAGTTGGTGCAAATTGTATATAATATGAAATTGAAATTATTTAAATGAAATTATTATTGTAGTGAGGTCCACACAGCTATACAGTACATTTTGCAGAGTACATTTTACTCAGTTTGATTAAAATTTCTCAGTTTGAGTAAAATTTACTCTGCGAAATGTACTGTGTACAAGACATGGACAAACACCC
>NC_140176.1:90548498-90582984 GCF_963971535.1 Notolepis coatsorum | reverse complement strand
GTTTCGGCCTGCTTTCTCCCTCCCCCGTCCCCCCCTCCTCCCTTCGTCTCGCCGTCTCTCTTTTTCTTTCCCTCTCTCCCCCTCTCCCTCCCTCCCTCCCTCTCTCCCTGCATCCCTCCCTCCCCCATTCCCTTCTCCCTCCCTCCGTCCCTTGGGGTATAGTGGTGGCTTTTAGGAACTCCATGCAAAGACCATTAGTTGTATTAAGCTGTGGGTTAACTGGACCAGGCTGTACGGTGAAGTCTGCTGGTTGATTCTGGAAATAGAAAGAAAATAAATAAATCTCCCTTCATAGCATCCCCCACTCCTTCCCTCTCTGTGCCCCCCCTCCCGTCATAGCTCCCCCCCTCCCTTCATCTGTCTGTGCCCCCCCTCCCTTCATCTGTCCTCCCTCTCTCCCTCCCTGTCTTCCTCCCGTTCTCCCTCCCTCCCTCCCTCCCGGTATCTCCCCTTCCCTCTGTCTATCCCTCTCTCCCAGATGGACTCTGTTGATTGATTGGTTGATTGAAAACTTTATCAGAATGGGTGCAATACAGTACGGCTCAATACACACGATTGTTAAGGGGATGCAGACCAGGGAAAGACTTTCGTCTTGTTTACATCAGGGTCCCCCGTTTTCGGTTCATCAGGACATACATGGCATGCAGTTAGTTAGAGTATTCGAGTTAGGTTGCCCTTATGGTGGGCTTGAGGCAGTGGTTGTATTAAAATAGTGTTTACTTTACGGAAGGATAAGTTGATATTCATGGTCGTTTGGGAACTCCTCTTCCGTATGTATGTCTCTCCCCCCCTCTGTCTCTCCTTGTATTTCTCCCTGTGTCTCTCCTTCTCTCCCTCCCTCTCATTTCGCCCCCCTCGATGCCTTGCCTTCAAATGGATTGTGGGTACGTTACGGACCGTTTCTAGTTGGGGTCCCTCCAACCCCCAGACTGGCCCTCTTGAGTGTGGCGTGTGTGTTTGGGCTGGGGGCAAGGAGTTTGAGCATTTGTTATAAGGGAGATGGGTTTTACATTAGGTTGGTTTTGGTTAGAGACGGTTGTGGCGTGTTTTTTTGTTTTTCATTTTTAGGGAAGGTGCCAGTCCCCTAGTTTCCCCCTTCGGTTGGGGTCCTTGGAGGCAGGGTTGGCTTTGCGTCTTGTTGTGTGTTATTGGTTGGGTGGTTTTTTAAACTACGTAGCTGTTATGTATGTGAAATAGGTGCCGGTACAGGTGATGGTTGGACGAGTTGTGATATTCCTTGGAAGGGGGCTTGGGGTGTTTTCGTTCAGGTTCGAAACTGAGGGAGGATGCTTTGGGCTGTGAAATGACGGGTCTCTGTGGATTCAGGGATCATGGGGAATGTTGCGGTGGGTATAGTACTGGGGTTCATGAATTTAATAACGTGGACAACTGGTGTTGTGAAGGATCAGATTAAACCGAATATGTATATTTATTTATATATATATATTTAATTGTATTTGTATATCGTTTGATATCCCCTGTATATTCCTTGTACAATATGCATTGAATATCCCTTTAGTCTACTAAACAGCCCATAATAGTTTCATTCTACCATTGGACGAGAACCTGGCGCCAGGTTGCCATACCCCTAGGTCCAAGTTCAATCGTGCCGCCTAACATGTCGAGGCAAGCCCCGGTTCCGCGTAGGTATACGTCGGGCGAAATACGAATGGTACTATTTGTTCATAGCGCATATATATATGGCGCAAGTAAAGTAGAACTTTTAGTCCAGTTCTTTACCCTCCAACAGAGTGACAGACGCAAAGCCTCCCCACGACGCACGTGCGGTGTAGTAAGGCCTACTTGGCCCAGAATAGGCATTGAGATATCGTGTAGATTAATAGTTGAATAGTCATAGTTTGGCACTATACCGTCGAGTTGGACGTATTCTATTAAGCTAATAATAGTCTATTTATGTATGGTGCATCGTTCGGTTAGAGTTCTACAGTTATCAGTACCCCCATCGTTCCTGACGTTATCTGGACGCTTAACCAGGCTGGTCAGACCCCTAGTGGTGATTGCATCCGAGGAGCTCCGGGCCAAGAGCGACTGGACCTGTATATTGGATTACTCTACCCGGACGACGGCGAGCCTTCCACGGCTTGGATTATGCTTTGTGTGCTTTGATTATTCCATGGATAAAGGCCAACACTGCGGAGTGTTGGAACTACCCCCCGGAGAGGACTCCAGGTGAGACGGCGCTCTACACGTGAGGTCGCCTCACGTCTCTCCGTTGTGGACCGGCAGATACCGTTCCACAGAGGGTCCAGCTGTATTCGTCTGCAGCCCGAGGTTCTGTGGGCACCGTGTCCAAGACTTTGGATTCTCCCAAGACACTGTCGGCCAGATGGGATACCGCCAGCGGATTCTCTAACCCCCCCCTCCTACTGTCTTACAACCAGCGGGACCCCCCCCCCCCTTAGTGTATCCAGCTATAATCATCTAAGTACCATCGCTATCGTTTCCTAAATATTCCAGGTTGTATACTTACTCCCTGCGCAACCAGAGATTGGACATTCAATGTTGATTTACCTACGAATACTCATTTGCCATAAAAGTGCATATTTCATATTTCAAATCATAAATGTAATTAAGTGATCGTTGTATACACCCTTTGCTGTATTAAACCTTCGATTTGGTACATTTGTGTGGATTCGTTTCATCAGGTGGGAAAGTGTTCATCATACTTATATCTTGTACTGGGTGGCCAGAAGTTAAAGTACATGAGGTAGTGGTATTAAATATCATATCTAACAATACAGTGAGGGAATTGTACCCCTCAGTTACAATTGGTCCTTCGAGCCGGATGGTAACTAGTGTAATATTAATATAGTGTTATTAATATCGAAATGGCCTATGATGAACACTCCACGAAACGATCCTCCTAACCTAGAACGCCCGCGGCGCAGACGACAGACACCTCAGTACTTAGAGGCTTACACTGTCAGTCAACTACCTAGCCTTCGACAAACGGTAAACGCGGTAAAGGTAGAAAGTAAAATTATGTCTGACCTTAACGACCAGGTTTCCCCGACCACAGAGGCCCTAGTAGGTCCTAATGTAACTGACCAAGCTCACGGTGGGGACCAGGAGGGAATTGACATGCCTTTACCCCCCGCCACTACTCAAGAAGTAGTCCCCGACCAGCCCCGGGAGGAAGACAACCCTACAGAGAGAGAACTCTGCACGGAAGAAGAGGAGGAGAGCGCCGAGGAACTAGAGCTCCAGGACTCCCCAACGAGTACCCCCAGGAGCGGCTCACGCAGGAGCGGCTCACCTCCACAACCGCCTTCCCCCAGCGAAGCGGAGAGGATACTACAACAGGCGTTCCTCGTCAGCCTGACAGCCTCTACCGAACGCGATCGGCTCCAAGCACAGACGCTTAGCGAGCGCGAACGTCTCCAAGCACAGGCGACCAGCGAGCGCGAACACCTCCAAGCACAGCAACGGAGCGAAGAACAGCGCACGCGCCTGGAGATGAGACGCTTCCAGACAGAAGAGAATATGGCAAGAGACCGGGCCGACGCCCAGCGTGCCGCTGCCGGTGCCCAAAGAGACGCAGAGCGCGACAGACTACAAGCGCAACTAATAGAGCAGCTGATCAAAAGGACAACTCCCTCTCCCTCCGCCAGGGGCTCAAGGAACTCGTCGAGACAACAGTCAAGGGCAGCGTCACCACAACGAGCAAGCGACCCTGAACTTGACCAACAGACCGAGTCTAGACCCCCCGCAGACCCCCTTCCCATACCGGTCCAAGCGAGACCCAGCTACAAGGAAGGAGCGGCATACACTGCAGAGAAGCTAAATAAACGATTACAGGATCTGGAAGATCTGATAGAGGAAGAAGAGGGAGAAGAGGAGAACCAAGCCCGACGACAGCACAGTACTCCACCGGACCAGGAGGTCCCATACAGTCCAGGCTATACCCCTGCGGCGCTGCGCTACAGACCCCCGACTCTATTCACGGGTGAGCACGACGCACGACCAGCCCCGAGGAACAGTACCTGGACCAGCGGGCCATGGTACCCTGCCAGTACCAGCCCACAGCGAGGCGCAAGAGGGGACTCGCCCAGGAGGTCTCTCCCCCAACGCTCGCCGATGTATCAGCCATCCACGGCGTCATACAATGCCACACCGTCATTCCCAGACTTCGCCTATGAGAGTCGAGCACAGTACACGGAGCTCCGGATGTGCTTAGAGACAATGATGGTGGATGTCGCTGATGAACGCCACAAGTATGCAATATTACTGAAGCACCTGAAAGTACCGCGAGCGCACAATATAGCGCTAGCCTATGCTACCTCTTCGACTCCATACACAGCGGCCCTTGCAGCGCTGGATCAAAGATATGGACGTATATGGGATTACGTAATCCAGGAGATAAGGCATATTGACCGCCTACCCCCAGCCACAGACAATCGCTCACTAGACGACCTGTCAATCAAAGTGCAGTCCCTGGTGGGGATGCTGGGAGCGCAACGGGAGAAGGGCATGCATGAGCTATACGCCAACTCTAACGTCGAGAGGATTTTGGAGAAGCTGCCACCCGCAAGACAGGAGCGCTTTAGGCGGCAGAGGGATTACCGGGATCCCGACGGCCCCGAGCCATCCCTCCTTGATCTAGCCGACTTCCTGGCGAGAGAAGTCAGCAGCTTACGACTGGACACCTTCGGGCGGAGCACGCCAAGCTCCAGAGAGGGACCCAGGAGAATAAATGATGGAAGAAGATCGGTGACCGTCATGCACCAATCAGAGTCAGTACCGAGCAGTAGGAGTCACAGCACCCCCTCGAGAAAAGAGAAGTGGAAGATAGCGTGTCCCTACTGTGAGAAAGAACACTGGCTGTCACAATGTGACTCATTCACAAAGATGAATGCAGAAGAAGTGAGTCAATGGATAAAGTCCAACCGGCGCTGTTATCGATGTGCGCGGTCCCACATGGCAGCCGAATGCCGCCTAAAGAAAAGGTGCAGCCGGTGCGATGGAGCCCATCTAGATATACTACACGACAGTAACGGAAGACGGCCTATACCTGCACCACGGAGCGGCACCAAGGCAAGTGTCATGTACATTGACCCCGCCAGCAGCAGCGGAGCCCAAGTGCTCTTAAAGGTAGTCCGTGTGACATTGAGCTACCAAGATAAAGTCATGGACACTTACGCCGTCCTTGATGACGGGTCAGAGAAGACCCTTCTGCTCGCCTCCGCTGCGACCCAGTTGGGACTGCGGGGTAGCAAGAACGAAATGACGATTCGGACAATAAGAAGAGATTTAAAGACGATAAAGGGCGAGAATGTCTCCTTCACCATCGCAGCCAACGGGCAGCCAGAGCGACGGTACAAGATCACAAATGCTTTCACCAGCCAAGAAATAGGACTATCGCAGTACACCTACCCTGTCACCAAGTTGATGGATAAATATGTGCACCTGCGCCAATTACCTATCCCGCTCATAGACGGCGCTACCCCGACCCTGTTGATAGGCTCCGACCATGCAGAACTCATAGTCCCGATTGACCGGGTCCATACAGGCCCCCGAGGCTGTCCTGCAGCAGTCGAGACCCGCCTAGGGTGGACCCTCCAAGGCCCCCTCGCTAAATCTCTCAACCGAACAGCAGCCACTAGCTGCTTCCACTCCAGAACGACAGAAGAAGACACCACTCTCCTGCAGCATGTCGAGAGGCTATGGACCCTAGAGACAATGCCCTTTAAGAACGAAAAGAAAGATATTCGCTCTAAAGAAGACATTTACGCCATCAACCTACTCGAGCAGGGGACAAAGAGAGTCACAGTCGGCGGAGTGATGAGATACGCAACTCCACTCCTGAGGCGAGAGGGAATGCCCACCTTTCACGCAAAGAAAGACGCCACGGAGCGCTATCTACTGAACACAGAGCGGCGCCTAGCCAAAGACCCCGCTCAAGAGAGTGTGTACCGAGCTGAGATTGAGAAGCTAATCACAGCGGGACACGTAACAAAGATTGACATTAAAGAGGCCGATCAGACGACCGAATCATGGTACGTGCCGCATCACAAGGTCCATCACAACGGCAAGGATCGCATTGTGTTTAACTGCAGCTACCAGATCGGATCCCAAAATCTGAATAAAGAGCTCTTGCCCGGCCCCACACTCGGCCCCTCCCTACTAGGCGTGCTACTGCGCTTCCGCCAGGACAAGGTGGCTATAAGCGGGGATATCAAAGGGATGTTCTTGCAGGTGAGACTAGTAGAGGAGGACAAGCCTCTGCTACGGTTCCTATGGAGAGAGAAGATCGGAGATGAGAACCCATCCATCTACCAGTGGGAAGTACTCCCCTTCGGAACCACATGCAGCCCGTGCTGTGCTACATTTGCACTACAGAAACACGTCACAGAGGACCCAGCAGCAGATGAAGAGGTCCAACACAGTGTGAAGAACAGTTTCTACGTGGACAACTGTTTACAAAGCGTCTCGACTCAAGAAGAAGCCGAGGCTCTCCTAATCAAGTTACGCGCCTCCCTAATCAAAGACGGCTTTGATCTCAGGCAGTGGGCCAGCAGCGACCCGCACGTATTGCGCAGCCTCTCCTCCGCGGACAAGGCTGCCAGCAGCGAGACCTGGATGGCCACAATCCCAGGAGAAGCCCAAGAAATGACACTAGGACTAGTCTGGCGCTTCAAAACAGACTCGCTCCACTATAGACACAAACCCTTGGCTCCAGAGCAGGGAAGGTCGGCGGCGATGCCGACCACCAGACGGAGTGTGTACAGAACACTCGCCAGACAATATGACCCGTTGGGATGTATTCTACCTTACACCACCAGGGCAAAGATGATTGTACGAGCACTATGGGACAAGGACCAGGGCTGGGACGACCCAATACCCGCACACCTTGCCTCAACATGGAGAGAGTGGGAGACGGAACTCCGCTCACTCCCAGGTGTCAATATACGCCGCAGCTACTTCCCATCCACAGTGAGGCCAGAGACATGCGAGATTGAGCTACACGTCTTCAGCGACGCCTCCGAAGTAGCCTACGGATCGGTGGCCTATTTGCGTGCCCAAGAGATGGGAGGAAAGATACACACTGCTTTCATCCTGGCCCGCTCAAGAATAGCCCCACGTAAGCAACAATCTATCCCACGTCTAGAGCTCTGCGCAGCCCTCGCAGGAGCGCATCTAGCCACGTTAATCCAACGTGAACTCACCATTCCGGTGCATAGAACAATCTTGTGGTCAGATTCCACGACAGTACTCACATGGATCAAGTCTGATTCATGCAGATACAAGGTCTTCGTGGGAGTCAGAGTCACCGAGATTTAAGAATTAACAGAAGAAGCAAGCTGGCGGTATGTGGACACCAAACACAACCCAGCTGACGTCATCACCCAGGGAATGTCTCTGGATGACCTAACCCGTCGCAACATCTACAGTGACGGACCAGCATTCCTCAAGCTCCCGGAAGGAGATTGGCCTACGCCCACCCCGAGGGAAGCAAGTAACGAGGAGGCTGAGAACAAGAAACCTATGTTCTGTGGACTGAGCACTGTCGCCTCCACAGACCCCAACATAGATGACTGCATTACCCTAGAGAGTGCGCAACAAAGAACATTCCTGCGGCACCACCCAGAGATTCAGTCCACCACTGACATGTCAGCAGCTGACTACGAAGAAGCAGAACTTCTTCTACTACAACGAGCCCAGAGAGACTCGTTCCCCGATGAGCTAGACTGTCTACAGGGAGGAAACCCCGTCCCATCAGACAGCAGACTGATTCACCTGGCACCAGAGAGTGACGCCCATACTCTCATCAGAGTGGGTGGTCGCCTGCGGAGAGCCCCCGATCTACCAGATGACATTAAGTACCCAATCGTCTTGAACAGCCGACACAAGGTCACAGAGCTGATCATAAAGAAATACGACGAGGATGTACACCACGCAGGAGCAGAGAGAGTCTTCGCGGAGATCAGACGTCGTTATTGGATATTGCAAGGGAGAGAAGCAGTACGGCGCTTCCAGCGAACCTGTCTAGACTGCCGTAAGTGGCGCGCGCAGCCCAGCATACCACGGATGGCTGACTTACCCCCCTGTCGCCTCCGAATCGGCGACAAGCCATTCCACTCCACAGGCATGGACTGCTTTGGCCCGTTGTATATAAAGAGAGGAAGAGGCACCGAGAAGCGGTGGGGTATTGTATTCAAATGCATGACCACCAGAGCGATACATATCGAGCTCCTTCCGACCATGAGCACAGACTCATTCCTTATGGCCTTCCGGAGATTCACATCACGGAAAGGAAAACCGTCTACATTGTTGTCTGATCACGGGACCAACTTCAAAGGCGGAGAAAGAGAGCTGAGAGAGAGCTTCCAAGCTATGGGCCCAGAACTTAAGACCCACCTCGCTCCAGCCCAGATTGACTTCCAGTTTAATCCCCCGAACGCACCCCACTTCGGTGGAACCTGGGAACGAGAAGTACGTTCTATAAAGACAGCCCTGTACGCCGTACTCGGAGCCCAGACTGTGGCGGAGGAAGTCCTAATGACAGTCCTCACGGAGATCGAGGGAGTATTGAACTCAAAGCCCCTCGGTTACGTCTCCAGTGATGTAGCAGATGTCGACCCAGTCACCCCCAACACACTCCTAATGGAGCGGCTGGACCCCGCGCTACCCCAGACAATGTACAGGCCTGAAGAAGCGAACGGCCGAAGAATGTGGAGGTACAGCCAAGTACTAGCTGACAAGTTTTGGAGCAGCTTCCTACTTCACTACCTACCGTCTCTACAGACCCGCCAGAAGTGGGTAAAAGAGAGAGACAATTTGACAGAAGGAACAGTCGTCATGATTATTGACCAGTCACTACCCAGAGCTATGTGGCCGGCTGGCCGCGTAAGCAAAGTGATCACCGGTGCCGATGGCAAGGTCCGAGCAGCTGAAGTACTCGTCCAAGGGCGCACTTACACACGTCCCGTGGCGAGGCTCATAGAACTGCCCCGACTCCCAGATACTATCGATGATGACCATGACCCCATGACTTTGTGAGTTGACTGACCCTTACAGCGGACCTTGAGTGGTAGACAGTGCGGTTAATCTGTCTCTGCTTAGCTAATTAGGTGGGACTAATTAGGGGGCGGCTGTTGTGAAGGATCAGATTAAACCGAATATGTATATTTATTTATATATATATATTTAATTGTATTTGTATATCGTTTGATATCCCCTGTATATTCCTTGTACAATATGCATTGAATATCCCTTTAGTCTACTAAACAGCCCATAATAGTTTCATTCTACCATTGGACGAGAACCTGGCGCCAGGTTGCCATACCCCTAGGTCCAAGTTCAATCGTGCCGCCTAACATGTCGAGGCAAGCCCCGGTTCCGCGTAGGTATACGTCGGGCGAAATACGAATGGTACTATTTGTTCATAGCGCATATATATATGGCGCAAGTAAAGTAGAACTTTTAGTCCAGTTCTTTACCCTCCAACAGAGTGACAGACGCAAAGCCTCCCCACGACGCACGTGCGGTGTAGTAAGGCCTACTTGGCCCAGAATAGGCATTGAGATATCGTGTAGATTAATAGTTGAATAGTCATAGTTTGGCACTATACCGTCGAGTTGGACGTATTCTATTAAGCTAATAATAGTCTATTTATGTATGGTGCATCGTTCGGTTAGAGTTCTACAGTTATCAGTACCCCCATCGTTCCTGACGTTATCTGGACGCTTAACCAGGCTGGTCAGACCCCTAGTGGTGATTGCATCCGAGGAGCTCCGGGCCAAGAGCGACTGGACCTGTATATTGGATTACTCTACCCGGACGACGGCGAGCCTTCCACGGCTTGGATTATGCTTTGTGTGCTTTGATTATTCCATGGATAAAGGCCAACACTGCGGAGTGTTGGAACTACCCCCCGGAGAGGACTCCAGGTGAGACGGCGCTCTACACGTGAGGTCGCCTCACGTCTCTCCGTTGTGGACCGGCAGATACCGTTCCACAGAGGGTCCAGCTGTATTCGTCTGCGGCCCGAGGTTCTGTGGGCACCGTGTCCAAGACTTTGGATTCTCCCAAGACACCGTCGGCCAGATGGGATACCGCCAGCGGCTTCTCTAACCCCCCCCTCCTACTGTCTTACAACCAGCGGGACCCCCCCCCCCCTTAGTGTATCCAGCTATAATCATCTAAGTACCATCGCTATCGTTTCCTAAATATTCCAGGTTGTATACTTACTCCCTGCGCAACCAGAGATTGGACATTCAATGTTGATTTACCTACGAATACTCATTTGCCATAAAAGTGCATATTTCATATTTCAAATCATAAATGTAATTAAGTGATCGTTGTATACACCCTTTGCTGTATTAAACCTTCGATTTGGTACATTTGTGTGGATTCGTTTCATCAGGTGGGAAAGTGTTCATCATACTTATATCTTGTACTGGGTGGCCAGAAGTTAAAGTACATGAGGTAGTGGTATTAAATATCATATCTAACAATACAGTCAGGGAATTGTACCCCTCAGTTACAACTGGGCTATGTAACGGTCAGGGGTTTAGTGACCTAAGTTGCTAAGGATTAATTTTTTCCCGTGATAGTGGTTGGAAGCAGTGACGCCACCAGAAGGTTTTTTTGGTGGTGTGAGGGGGTATGTGTGGAAAAATAATGTAGAATGATGTTGTATGAAGAATGTGATGAAGGCGTGAGATGTAAATGTGGTGAGAAATGTAGGAAGAAGTATAGTTTTTGATTTTCATAGGAGAAAGCAAGTAGGGAAGTTAATATTACATTTATACATAGTTAATACGCGGAGCAGTCATTTAAAGTATAAATTATGACAATTTCATCAAGGCAAAAAGAAATTGGAACAGATGGCTAACCAAGTTTACCATTTGTTAGAATTGATAGGTTGTGTGGAACTTAATGATTATGTTCCCCAGAGAACCAAAGGTGAAAGGAACACACAAAGGATTGGAACCTCCAGTTTCCGGTTGGACAAACGGACAAAAACAAGTAAAGCCGTATCGTTATATTCAAGTAGATCACACCGAATCTCTCTAGAAGAATTAGTATAGGAATGCCCAACATTTCCAATGCATAAATATTGAGGAAATGACAAGGGAAATGCCACTGTATTAAGTGTTATGTTTTTGCTTTCTTTTTGCACAGACTCGGCGAGGACTGGGGCTCTGACGATTTCAATACCAATTGGGGAAACGGCTATATGAGCCTTGGTATAGTATGAATGATAAGAAAATTGTCAATCCCTGTCTGCACCGGTATAAATCTGATAGTGTGGGTGAATTTTAACTCAAGTAGCGAAAAATAG
Organism: Notolepis coatsorum; assembly: GCF_963971535.1. NCBI lineage: Eukaryota > Metazoa > Chordata > Actinopteri > Aulopiformes > Paralepididae > Notolepis > Notolepis coatsorum. Next base: position 90,571,676 of record NC_140176.1, on the reverse strand, counting down.
GTTTGGACACAGAGAAACTTGTTCTTCCAAACGGTGATTGCAGGTGTGTTTGGAAGTGGTGAGAATGTCGGGTACACAGGAAGTTCACCTTAGTGGAACATTGATAGAAACAACTAAAGGTTTAGAAGCAATAACAATAGCAAAAGTAGACAATCTGTCTATGTCAATGATGGGAAATATCACAATAGAAGTGAAGAAGCCATGGCCAAAGAGATTCAGGCCTTTACAAAACCTTGTATTTAAGTATAAAAAAGGAGGCCGTTATAGATTGAGAAACAAAAATAAAAAACAGAAAAAGAGAGCACGAAGAGCGATGAAAAGAAGTAATGCCGACAATAGCAATAGGCTGACAACCTTTGCAGACACTCCCGTAGAAAGATTGATATCTGAAGTTAATCTGATTGAGTGGGATGTGATGGAATTTCCTCAGGTGACCAGTATAACAGAGGGACTGGAAATAATGACTTTGATTCCAATACAGGAGGTCTTACAGGAGAGAGAACCAGAGACAACGGTTTTACTCAAACAGAACCGAGCCACACTGGAGTGTCCATTGCTGGAGACTACGATTTAACCGAGGAACAAAGAAAGCGACGGAAGCGAGCGGCGTTGTTACAGCCGTCCCACGAAGTCCACTCTGGCCGTACGGCTGAAACAGGGACCGATAGCAGGTATGGAAATGTACACAAACAGTTTCCACAGCCCAGTCCAGTCGTCCCTCGAGACCAAAGCCAGGATGAGAGGCGTGGGCCGGAGACAAGGAGCCAGCCAGTGAGGGCCAGGGTGGAGGAGGAGGAGAGGATGACGTACCTCTCTCCAGAAAGACAGAGAGCATTCACGGAAGCGTCCGAAAGACATGAGACAGTCCGTAGAAAACTGGTGGAGAAGCAGCTGGCGGTTGACCAAGTCACACGCGAGAGGGAGGTGCTAGAACAAGAGCTGGCGAAACAGACTGTGATCATGAGTGATGTAATTTTGGAAATCATGTTTCGTACTGCAGAACAAGGACTCAGTGAACAAGAGAAGTCACTTGCCCTGTTACCTGAACAGGGAGCGGAGCAGCGGGGGAATGATGACAGCCGCAGGGGGGTGAGTTTCCAGGCCCCTCCCAACAACAAAAGGCCCAAGGTGCGGCGGCTGGGAAGAACAGGTATGTCCCTCTCTCATCCAGACAACAGAACTGGCAGCCCCAAGGAGGGAATGGACGACAAAGAGGGGGACCGCTTGGATGGCCGGCATCAACTGAGTGCTGGAATGTGGAGAAATCGGCCATCTCGCTCGATCATGTGGCAAAGGGTGGCGGGCTCAGCAAGAGTCCAATAGAAAGCAAGCGTCCATCAGAAAACAGAGTTGCTGGACATGTGGAAAGTTGGGCCATTTTCAGAAGGGGTGTAAAGAGGGTGTGTCTGCAAAGGCCATAGGTTGAATAAGAACGAAGCAGGAATGCACAAGCGAAGCTAATAGTGCTCGGGAAAATAGAGTTATTAATAAGTTAAAATGGGAAAAAGGACTGATTGGAATAAAAATAGAATAAAAAATATATAGAAGCGTTGGTACATTAGATTATGAGTGGAAGCGACTAAGATGGATGTGCAACTAACAGGGAGAGATGAAATGACTGACAGATGCATGAGCCAATCGTACTAACAGTTAATTAATAGACCAATCATGGGTTTTCCTTTTTGCTACAGTGTGTCTGATCAACTCTTGCTGTGGCAGTGAGGAAAACGTAAGGGAGAATGGTATGGTGGACGATTTTTGGTATCTCCCACCTGTACAGCCTGGCCCGGCTGCACAGATTGGAGAGAGAGAGAAAAATGGTCACCGCAATGGCTCTTGTGGTCATGTGAACTCTGAACCAGACGGTGTCAGAGAAGGGTTAAACAGTTGATATTAGACATAATATTAAACAGAGTTAATAATAAAGGACTAGATTAGTAGTGATTATACATACTTGATCCAAGGGTGGTCAAGGAGACAAAAAAAAAAAAAAAAAATGTATTTCTTTTTAATTTTTAATTTTTATTTCTTAGTGATTATGCGGGGGTATTTATGTCTCTAGCTGATAGTTTAATTCTGTTGATGGGGGTGTTGCATGAAGGCACTCACAAATTTTTGTTTATGTTTGTTTGCAATTTTCTTTGTTTTTGTTTGACACTATTTTTTTAGGAACTGACTGGCTGGGAGGGATCTCTCGCCGGTCAGGGATAGCAGGTGGTGGTGACACAGCGGGACTGGTAGGAATGTCTAATATAATGGGCTGGAAACTAAGGGTGGACGGGAGCTGGTTCATGATTTAGTTTTCCGCTCATTGAGAGTCCAGGAGTAGTATCTGGGGAGTTGTGTCACGTTTTTGGGTTTGGTAAGTGTTGGGCGAACGTGTTTCTCTGTTTATAGGTAAGCTCTGTAGATTTTGGTCGCCATTGGCCAAATAGTTTTCGAGTAGGGTGCAGACGTGTGAAATTGATAATTGGCTTATGGGAGACTCTGCACCGGCTTGTTGAAGGCTGGCGGAGTGTGTGGGATGTGTGTTTAAAGGGACTGTGGTTTGTTACCATGCACATAGGTTCTGTTGGTGGTTGGCCTCGTCTAGAGCTGGCTGTCCGGACCGAGGAGGCTGTCTGGAAACAAGGTATTGATAGTGTAATAAATGGTTATTCCACTTTCAAGGGTGGAGTGGTGATTGTGTTGAACTTGAGATATTTGATCTAGTAAGATAGTACAGCACAAAAATGAATGAGACAAAGGTGATTTGATTGAATATTAACAATTAAAGCTGTGGAATATATAGATAACGAATTTGGAAAAAGAGTGTTGTCAAATACAGAACAGTAAAAATGTATCTGTGCGAAAATGAGACCTTCCAATCCATTGTGTGTTTGTAAATAACAAATCCAAAAAGCAAAAAGGACAGAGGGAAAATCTTTCCTTCTGTGGAAAATCGGAGCAGTACCAGGACTGGCCACAACAAAGAAGAAAACTGTTTAGCACAAAATACAACGAGGAGCAACGGTCAAAACAATTTAGCGGTAAAAACACCTCAGGAGGTTGGAATAGGGATAACTGACAGGGATTAAAGCTAAGGAATAATTGAGGCCTCAGTGGTCTTTTCAAGGAGAAGAGATGATTTATGTTTGCTTGTTTGAATCTCCCTCGATGTTTAGAGTGTTAATCTTTTGGGTAGGATGTATTAATCTTTTCTTGCAGAGTCAATTACACAAAACAGACACATTGAAGCTAAGTAAACATGGATAAAATAGTCTAAACAAAAAAGCTGTTATTGAAAGAGTGTTTCCTTGTAAAAACAGGAACAGCTTTCTTAGTCTAAAGTCATAGTAATAACTGATATTGTGTGTGACTGGGGAAGAAGCCAACGGAAAGAGTGAATGATGATTTTGTAACTGTACAGACGGAAATGGGTTTGGTAGTTCGATTTGTGTAAATTTAGTATTTTTTGTATTTTTTGAAAATATTAGCAAAAATGATAATTATGGTTTAACATGTTTAATTTAGAACATATTGGTGCTATATAGTGGGTTATGAAACCCACTAAGGGTGGATTGTCGTATATTTATCTAAATAAAACCTGTAAATTAAACAATAGAAAATTATGCACATATATGAAATAGCAAAGAACTAGGTTATTTTCTCTTAGAAAATAGAGACTCACAGCCATGCCAAATCACCTGTTAGGTTAACCATACATTTGAGTCAACAAGAAGGCTGTTAACTGGCCTCAGTCAAAATGGATCAAAATGACCCATATAAGCATTACAGGAAGGATTAAAATCATCTAGCGGTTGCTGGAAAAAGCCACAGGAGAACTCAGTCAAAAAGCTAACAGTGCAACCCATCAGCCTTCACTTAGCAGTTATAGGAAAGGCCCAGAGTGCCATAAAGATAAAAACAGACCAAATGGCAAACAGATGAAACCTCTTTCCCCACACAACAAAGTGGGATGGAGGGCCCAATACTTAACTTTAAGTCAGAAAATGACGGCCTGAAGGCCAGCACCAGAGTTCTGTTTACTTTAGCTAAGCAGTCCAAACAGGCCATTATTTCAATCTGTATGAGGGTCGCATTCAGGGACACTTGGGTAGATCATTCTAAGAGAAGACTAGTTCCTGTCCCCTCTGTAAGGTCACCTTGTAACGCTGTTTCGCAAGACCCAAATGACTGTCACTTAGAGGGGAGACCTTCTAGCCAATAGAAAAGCATGCTCTCTGGGGTGACGGCACTGGATGGCGCAAGGGCGGGGGGGATTCTATCTTCTCTATAAAACCTGCAGGTTGAATGATGGAGGGGAGACAGAGATGCAGAGACACAGACACGCAGAGAGAACGGAGACGCAGAGACTGGAGAATCCACCCCACCAGTTCGAGAATAAGAGACGCCACTAAGAAGCCCTCCGGGAAAAGATGATTAGAGATAGAAAATAATTGATGCTGTGAACCAGATAATTTAAGCTGTTGGATATTCCAATAAAGCAACGGTCAGACTGTTTACACCTGCCGCGCTGTCTCCGCCTCCACGTGATTTCCAAAGGACCACATTTGAATGAACTGTTACTTTAACGGGTAATACAACGAGCAGAGTAAGCTATTCCACTATACACTAGAGAACGATCATATAGCTATAACATAGAATCATTGAGAATATACATTACTATGTCAAGTTCATACGTGTACTAGTGTAGTATGAACTCTACCTAACGTTGGAAACGGGGTAACGTTATGTCGAGTTCATACGTGTACTAGTGTAGTTAGTATGAACTCGACCTAACGTTGGAAACGGGGTAACGTTATGTCGAGTTCATACGTGTACTAGTGTAGTTAGTATGAACTCGACCTAACGTTGGAAACGGGGTAACGTTATGTCGAGTTCATACGTGTACTAGTGTAGTTAGTATGAACTCGACCTAACGTTACTCCGTTTCCATGAAGTAATTATAAAGGTGGCCAGCTAGCTAGCATAAGCTAACAGAGCTAATGGACGGAGCTAACGGACTAGCTAACGTTAGCTAGTAGCTTTGTTTACAAACTGAAGACAGGTCTGACGCGTCTGTGAGGGGGAAGAGGCTGCAGCAGCTTGTGTCTGTTGGTCTCTGAGGAAGAGGCGGACAGCAGCGTGTCTGTCTGTCAACAACTTGCGGGAGCAAGCCAGCTGGTATCGACACTGCAGAAAGTATCGGTATTTCGGGAAATGAGTATCGAAACCGTTTTAAATATTCAGTATCGATATGTATCGATACTTCGATATTTTTGACAACACTAGTACAGATATAGATATAGTATCTACTGATATGTACAGATATAGATATAGTATCTACTGATATGTACAGATATAGATATAGTATCTACTGATATGTACAGATATAGATATAATATCTACAGATATGTACAGATATAGATATAGTATCTACAGATATGTACAGATATATATAGATATAGTATCTACAGATATGTACAGATATATAGATACAGTATCTACTGATATGTACAGATATATATATATAGTATACAAAGGATCAGATTAAACCGAATATATATATTTATTGATTGATATATATTGCATAGTATTTGTATATCGTTTGATATCCCTTGTATATTCCTTGTACATATACACGGAATGTCCCTTTAGCCTAGTACAGACCATAATATTTCATTCTCCTATTGGACAGCGGTCCACAAGCGCCAGGGCCGTGCCTCCAGAGTCAGGTTCAAAGTCACCGTCAAGACATGTCTGTACATGCCCGGCCTTGCCCAGGGATACGAGACCGAAATGAGGTTGGCACTAGATTGTTCGCCGTGCATATAAATATGGCGCAGGTGAATACAGAAGTAGAGTTACCCAATAAGTTGAAGCCTCACCCACGATACTCCGTGCGGTGAAGTATGGCCTGTTTGGCCCCAAATAGAGCATTGAGACCGCGTGCGAATTAATAACTGAATTGTCAGAGTTTGGCGCTATACCGTCGAGTGCGACATATTTCTATTAAGTCAGTAATAGTCTATTTGTGTATAGTGTATCGTGCGGCTAAAGTTCTACAGTGACCAGCATCACCAACGCTTCCTCGTATCAGCTAGAGTGCTTATCCAGGCTGGGCTGCTTTCATGGCGCTTTCACCCGAGGAGACCTAGACGAGAACCGTGTGGACATGTACACTGGATTAATCTACCCGACGACTACATAGCCCTTTGCGGCTGGATTATATTTGTTTTGGTCCTGTGATTTATGGAGCGGATAATCGCCGACGCCTACACGTGTTGGATTTACCCTGTGAGGAGACCAGTCGAGTCTGCGCCTCAGAGAGCCTGAGGCCGGCTAGCTTTCTTCACTGTGGAGCTACAGTCTACGGAGAACAGCTGTATTCGTCTGTGGATCAAGAGACTATTGCACCGTCTCCTGTACTTGGAGTCTCCTTAGTCATCGTTGACCAGACTCTCTACTACCGACAGATCCTCTACCCCTGCTGGCTTACAACCGGGGGGACCCTTCCAGTATCTCCCGCTATATATTACTAGTGTACCATAGATATAATTCCCTAAGATTCAGGTTGTATAATTACCTCCTGCGTAACCAGAGAATGGACATTCATTATTGATTTGCCTACGCACATTCCTTTGCCTTATAAGCGCATCCAAAGTAAAATACAGAGAAGTATATTATGTACCTTTTGCTGCAATAAATACTTGATTACACCTTTGTGTGGAACCGGTTCATTGTGGGAAGTGTTCATCATATTTATATATCATGTACTGTATGGCCAGTAATTAAAGTACATAAAGCGGTAGTGGTTTAATGATACCATACTTATCAATACAGTCAGGGAATTGTACCCCTCAGTTACAATTGGTCCTTCGAGCCGGAGGGTAACTAGTGTAATATTAATATAGTGGTATTAATATTGACATGGCCTATGATGAACACTCCACAAAACGGTTCTCCTAAAGTAGATCGCCCGCAGCGTAGACGGCAGACACCTCAGTACTTAGAGGATTACGTTGCCAATATACTACCTAGCTTTCTACAGACGGTAAACGCGGAAAAAGTAGATAGTAAAATTATGTCCGACCCTATCGACCAGGCTACCCCGCCAATAGAGGCCCTAGTGGGTTCTAACGTAACTGACCAAGCTCACGGTAGGGACCAGGAGGGACCCGACATGACTTTACCCCCCGCCAAGACCGAAGAAGTAGTCCCCGGAGAGCTCCAGGATAAAGACAGCCCTCCAGGGATGGAACTCTACCCGCTACAAGAAGAGGAGAGCACCCCGGAGATGGATCTCCAGGACTCGCCACAGGAGAACAGATCTCCAACGAGTACTGCCAGGAGCGGATCACCTCAACCAGCGTCTTCCCCCAGCGAGGCGGACAAGATGCTGGCACAGGCATTCCTCGCCAGCCTAGCAGCCTCAACAGAGCGCGATCGACTCCAAGCACAGACGCTTAGTGAGCGCGAACATTCTTCCATGGAAAGAGAACGCCTTCAGGCGCAGCAACGGAGCGACGAAGATCGTATACGTCTAGAGATTAGACGCCTTCAGACGGAAGAGAATATGGTAAGGGACCGGGCCGAAGCCCAGCGCTCCGCCGCCGAAGCCCAGCGCGCCGCTGCCGGTGCCCAAAGAGAAGCAGAGCGCGACCTCGCTCTCACCAAGCGCGAAGCCGAGCGCGACCGATTACAAGCGCAGATAATGGAGCAACTGATCACCAGGGCAACACCCCCTCCCTCCGCACGGGGTTCCAGGGCCTCGTCAAGACAAGGGTCAAGGGCACCCTCCCTTACCCGATCAAGCGACCCTGAGCCCGACCACCAGAGAGAGCCTATACCCCCCTCCGAACCCCTTCCCCGACCGGTCCAAGTGAGACCCAGCTACAAGGAAGAAACGGTCTACACCGCGGAGAGGCTAAATAGACGACTACAGGATCTAGAGGACCTGCCAGAGGAAGAAGAAGAGGGAGAGGAGGAGAGTCAAGCCCGACAGCAGCACAGTACTCCACAGGACCAGGAGGTCCAGTACAGCCCAGGCTCTACCCCCGCGGCTCTGCGCTACAGACCCCCGACTCAATTCACGGGTGAGCTTGACGCACGACCAGCCCCGAGGAACAGCACCTGGATACACGGGCCATGGTACCCAGCAGGTACCAGCCCACCAAGAGGCGTAAGAGGAGACTCGCCTAGGAGGCCTCTCTTCCAACGCTCACCGATGTGCCAGCCATCCATGGCATCATACATTGGCACACCGACGTTTCCGGACTTCACCCACGAGAACAGAGCACAGTACACGGAGCTACGAATGTGCTTAGAGACAATGATGTCCGATGTAGCTGATGAACCGTACAAGTATGCTATCCTACTGAAGCACCTCAAGGTGCCCCGAGCGCACAATATAGCGCTGGCCTATGCCACCTCTACTACCCCATACACAGCGGCTCTAGCAGCACTCGACCAAAGATATGGACGCATATGGGACTACGTAATACAAGAGATAAGGCATATTGACCGCCTACCCCCAGCCACAGACAATCGCTCACTAGATGACCTGTCTATCAAGGTACAATCCCTGGTAGGGATGCTGGGGGCGCAAAGAGAAAAGGGTATGCACGAACTGTACGCAAACTCTAATGTCGAGAGGATTTTAGAGAAGCTTCCGCCCGCCCGACAAGAGCGCTTCAGGCGGCAAAGAGACCACCGTGATCCTAACGGTCCCGAGCCATCCCTCCTAGACCTAGCCGACTTCCTGGCGAGAGAAGTCAACAGCCTATGGTTGGATACGTTCATGCGGAGCACACCAAGCTCCAGAGAGGGACCTAGGAGAGCAAACGATGGCCGCAGATTGGTGACCGTCATGCACCAATCAGAATCAGTACCGAGCAGCAAGAACCACAGTACCCCCTCGATGAAAGAGAAGTGGAAGATGGTGTGCCCGTACTGCGAAAAGGAACACTGGTTGTCACAATGTGACACGTTCAAGAAGATGACCGCCGACGAGGTGAGTCAATGGATAAAGTCCAACCGACGCTGTTACCGATGTGCGCGCAGTCACATGGCAGCCGATTGCCGCTTAAAGAAGAGGTGTAGTCGGTGTGACGGAGCCCACCTAGATGTCCTACACGACAGTAACAGAAGAAAGCCTGCACCCTCAAGCAGCACAAAGGCAAGTGTTATGTACATTGACCCCGCCAGCAGCGGGGGCGCCCGGGTGCTCTTAAAGGTGGTCCGCGTAACACTGAGTTACCAAGATAAGGTCATGGACACTTACGCCGTCCTTGACGACGGGTCAGAGAAGACCCTTCTCCTCGCGTCCGCTGCGGCCCAGCTGGGGCTGCGGGGGAGCGAAAACCAGATGACGATTCGGACAATAAGAAGAGATCTAAAGACGATAAAGGGCGAGAATGTCTCCTTCACTATCGCAGCAAGCGGGCAGCCAGAGAGACGGTATAGGATTACTAATGCTTTCACCAGCCAAGAAATAGGCCTGTCGCAGTACACCTACCCCATCGCCAAGCTGATGGATAAATATGTGCACCTGCGTCAACTACCTATACCGCTCATAGACGGTGCCACCCCGACCCTGCTGATAGGCTCCGACCATGCAGACCTCATCGTCCCGATAGACCGGGTCCACACAGGGCCCAGAGGCTGTCCTGCAGCAGTCGAGACCCGCCTAGGATGGACATTACAAGGCCCCCTCGCTAAGTCTCTTAACCGAACAGCAGCCACTAACTGCCTCCACTCCAGAGTGACAGAAGAAGACACCACCCTCCTACAGCATGTCGAGAGGCTATGGACACTAGAGACAATGCCCTTTAAGAACGAAAAGAAAGACATTCGTTCCAAGGAAGACATTTACGCTATAGCCCTCCTCGAGTAGGGGACAAAGAGAGTCAAAGTCAACGGAGTGATGAGATACGCAACTCCACTCCTGAGGCGAGAGGGTATGCCTACCTTCCACGCCCCAAAAGAAGCGACGGAGCGGTATCTATTGAACACAGAGCGGCGCCTAGCCAGAGACCCCGCTCAAGAGACTGTGTACCGCGCTGAGATTAACAAGCTAATCACAGCGGGACACATAAAGAAAATTGACATTAAAGAGGCCGATCAGACGACCGAATCATGGTACGTGCCGCACCACAAAGTCCACCACAACAGCAAGGATCGTATTGTGTTCAACTGCAGCTACCAGATCGGATCACAAAATCTGAATAAAGAGCTCTTGCCCGGCCCAACACTCGGCCCCTCTCTACTAGGCGTGTTACTACGTTTCCGCCAAGACAAGGTGGCCATCAGCGGCGACATCAAAGGGATGTTCCTGCAGGTGAGACTAGTGGAGGAGGACAAGCCCCTGCTGCGGTTCCTATGGAGAGAGAGGATCGGGGATGAGCAACCAGCCATCTATCAATGGGAAGTCCTCCCTTTCGGAACCACATGCAGCCCATGCTGTGCTACGTTTGCACTGCAAAAACACGTCGCAGAGGACCCAGCAGCTGATGAAGAGGTCCGACAAAGTGTAGGAAATAGTTTCTACGTGGACAACTGTCTGCAAAGCGTCTCGACGCCAGAAGAAGCCGAGGCCCTTCTACTCAAGCTCCGCGCCTCCCTGATCAAAGGCGGCTTTGATCTCAGGCAGTGGGCCAGCAGCGACCCGCAAGTATTGCGCAGCCTCTCCCCCGAGGACAAGGCAGCAAGCAGCGAGACCTGGATGGCGACCATCCCAGGAGAAGCCCAAGAAATGACATTAGGACTAGTCTGGCGCTTCAAAACAGACTCGCTCCATTATAAACACACACCCCTGACCAAGGAGCAGGGAAGGTCGACTGCACTACCGACCACCAGACGGAGTGTATACAGAACACTCGCCAGACAATATGACCCGTTGGGATGTATTCTACCTTACACCACCAGGGCAAAGATGATTGTAAGAGCGTTATGGGACAAGGACCAGGGCTGGGACGACCCCATACCCGAACACCTTGCATCCACATGGAGAGAGTGGGAGACAGAACTCAGCTCACTCCCAGGTGTCAACATACGCCGCAGCTACTTCCCACCCACAGTGAGGCCGGAGACGTGCCAGATGGACCTGCACGTCTTCAGCGACGCCTCCGAAGTAGCCTACGGTTCGGTGGCCTACTTGCGTGCCCGAGAGGAGGGAGGAGAAATACATACTGCTTTCATCCTGGCTCGCTCAAGAATAGCCCCACGAAAGCAACAATCTATCCCGCGTCTAGAGCTCTGCGCAGCCCTAGCAGGAGCGCAACTCGCCACGTTAATCCAACGTGAACTCACCATTCCGGTGCAAAGAACAATCTTGTGGTCAGACTCCACGACAGTACTCACATGGATCCGGTCTGATTCGTGCAGATACAAGGTCTTCGTGGGAGTCAGAGTCACAGAGATTCAAGATTTAACAGAAGTAGCAAGCTGGAGGTATGTGGACACAAAACACAACCCAGCTGACGTCATCACCCGGGGAATGTCCCTGGATGACCTCACCCGTCACAACCTATACAGTGACGGGCCAGAGTTCCTCAAGCTCCCGGAAGAAGAGTGGCCTACACCCACCCCACGGGAAGCGAGTAAAGAGGAGGCCGAAAACAAGAAATCTATGTTCTGTGGATTGAACACACTCGTCTCCACAGACCCCGACATAGACGATTGCCTCACCCTAGAGAGTGCGCAGCTAAAGACATTCCTGTGGCACCACCCAGAGGTTCAGCTCACTACTGACATTACAGCAGCTGACTACGAAGAAGCAGAACTTCTTCTACTACAACGGGCCCAGAGAGACTCGTTCCCCGATGAGCTAGACTGTCTACAGGGAGCAAAGCCCGTCCCATCAGACAGCAGACTGCTCCACCTAGCCCCCGAGAGCGACGCCCATGGTCTCATCAGAGTGGGTGGTCGTCTGCGGAGAGCTCCAGACTTACCGGATGACGTCAAGTACCCGATAGTCTTAAACAGCCGACACAAGGTCACAGAGCTGATCATAAAGAAATACGACGAGGATGTGCATCACGCCGGGGCAGAGAGAGTCTTCGCGGAGATCAGACGTCGTTATTGGATACTGCAAGGGAGAGAAGCAGTGCGGCGCTTCCAGCGAACCTGTCTAGACTGTCGTAAGTGGCGAGCGCAGCCCAGTATACCCCGGATGGCTGACCTACCTCCCTGTCGCCTCCGACTCGGCGACAAGCCTTTTCACTCCACCGGTATGGACTGTTTCGGCCCGCTGTATATAAAGAAAGGAAGAGGAACCGAGAAGCGGTGGGGTATTGTATTAAAATGCATGACCACCCGAGCGATGCATATAGAACTCCTTCCAACCATGAGCACAGACTCATTCCTTATGGCCTTCCGAAGATTCACATTGCGGAAAGGCAAACCGTCTATATTATTGTCTGATCACGGGACAAACTTCAAAGGCGGAGAAAGAGAGCTGAGAGAGAGCTTCCAAGCTATGGGCCCAGAACTTAAGACCCACCTCGCTCCATCCCAGATTGACTTCCAGTTTAATCCCCCGAACGCACCTCACTTCGGTGGAACTTGGGAACGAGAAGTACGTTCAATAAAGACAGCCCTGTATGCCGTGCTTGGGGCCCAGACCGTGGCGGAAGAAGTCCTAATGACAGTCCTCACGGAGATCGAGGGAGTATTGAACTCAAAGCCCCTCGGTTACGTCTCAAGTGATGTAGCAGATGTCGACCCAGTCACCCCCAACACACTCTTGATGGGGCGGCTGGACCCCGCGCTACCACAGACAATGTACAGGCCTGAAGAAGCGAACGGCCGAAGAATGTGGAGGTACAGTCAAGTATTGGCTGACAAGTTTTGGAACAGCTTCCTACTCCACTATCTACCGTCTCTACAGACCCGCCAGAAATGGGTGAAAGAGAGAGACAATTTGACAGAAGGAACAGTCGTCATGATTATCGACCAGTCACTACCCCGAGCTATGTGGCCGGCTGGCCGCGTAAGCAAAGTGATCACCGGTGCCGACGGAAAGGTCCGAGCAGCCGAAGTGCTCGTCCAAGGACGGATATACACCCGACCCGTGGCGAGGCTAATAGAACTGCCAAGGCTCCCCGATACTATCGATGACGACCATGACCCCATGACTTTGTGAACTGCCCGACCCCTCACAACAGACATTGAGTAGTGGACAGTGCGGTTAATCTGTCTCTGCTTAGCTAATTAGGTGGGACTAATTAGGAGGCGGCTGTTACAAAGGATCAGATTAAACCGAATATATATATTTATTGATTGATATATATTGCATAGTATTTGTATATCGTTTGATATCCCTTGTATATTCCTTGTACATATACACGGAATGTCCCTTTAGCCTAGTACAGACCATAATATTTCATTCTCCTATTGGACAGCGGTCCACAAGCGCCAGGGCCGTGCCTCCAGAGTCAGGTTCAAAGTCACCGTCAAGACATGTCTGTACATGCCCGGCCTTGCCCAGGGATACGAGACCGAAATGAGGTTGGCACTAGATTGTTCGCCATGCATATAAATATGGCGCAGGTGAATACAGAAGTAGAGTTACCCAATAAGTTGAAGCCTCACCCACGATACTCCGTGCGGTGAAGTATGGCCTGTTTGGCCCCAAATAGAGCATTGAGACCGCGTGCGAATTAATAACTGAATTGTCAGAGTTTGGCGCTATACCGTCGAGTGCGACATATTTCTATTAAGTCAGTAATAGTCTATTTGTGTATAGTGTATCGTGCGGCTAAAGTTCTACAGTGACCAGCATCACCAACGCTTCCTCGTATCAGCTAGAGTGCTTATCCAGGCTGGGCTGCTTTCATGGCGCTTTCACCCGAGGAGACCTAGACGAGAACCGTGTGGACATGTACACTGGATTAATCTACCCGACGACTACATAGCCCTTTGCGGCTGGATTATATTTGTTTTGGTCCTGTGATTTATGGAGAATCGCCGACGCCTACACGTGTTGGATTTACCTTGTGAGGAGACCAGTCGAGTCTGCGCCTCAGAGAGCCTGAGGCCGGCTAGCTTTCTTCACTGTGGAGCTACAGTCTACGGAGAACAGCTGTATTCGTCTGTGGATCAAGAGACTATTGCACCGTCTCCTGTACTTGGAGTCTCCTTAGTCATCGTTGACCAGACTCTCTACTACCGACAGATCCTCTACCCCTGCTGGCTTACAACCGGGGGGACCCTTCCAGTATCTCCCGCTATATATTACTAGTGTACCATAGATATAATTCCCTAAGATTCAGGTTGTATAATTACCTCCTGCGTAACCAGAGAATGGACATTCATTATTGATTTGCCTACGCACATTCCTTTGCCTTATAAGCGCATCCAAAGTAAAATACAGAGAAGTATATTATGTACCTTTTGCTGCAATAAATACTTGATTACACCTTTGTGTGGAACCGGTTCATTGTGGGAAGTGTTCATCATATTTATATATCATGTACTGTATGGCCAGTAATTAAAGTACATAAAGCGGTAGTGGTTTAATGATACCATACTTATCAATACAGTCAGGGAATTGTACCCCTCAGTTACACCTAGTATCTACAGATATGTACAGATATAGATATAGTATCTTCTACTGATATGTACTGATATAGATATAGTATCTACAGATACGTACAGATATAGATATAGTATCTACTGATATGTACAGATATATATAGATATAGTATCTACAAATATGTACAGATATAGATATAGTATCTACTGATATGTACAGATATATATAGACATAGTATCTACAGATATGTACAGATATATATAGATATAGTATCTACTGATATGTACAGATATAGATATAGTATATACTAGAGCTGGGCCGTTAACGGCGTTAACGTGCTGCGTTAACGCTATACTAGTATCGCGCGATAATATAATTAACGCATTAATCAATTTTTTTTTTTTTTTTTTTTCTTTTTTTTTACATTTTTTTTTTTTACCTTTATTTACCAAGGGTAGGTTCGCTGAGCACAGATGCTCTTTTTCAGGAATGCCCTGCTTCACATTCACACAGTTCCATTCACACCTGGGAGCTGCCCAGTACAACCACAGTTGACACCATTGGCCACTGAGCAACTCCACTGGAGCAGTTGATTCAAGCCACCGATTTGTGGACTTTTTTTTTAGTGTCCTGAAAGGCGCCTTATAAATCAAATGCATTATTATTATTATTATTATTATTATCATCCAGGAGGGAAAAGACACTTTGGATAGTAGGGACTGCATCTCTGCCTGTCCTGACCAGGAAACACTTTGCAACTGTGATCTCCTCTGGCAATAGTTGGATATTGTAATGTGTGGCGAGGGGTTGCAGCAATTCCACTGAGAGAAACTGGTCTGAGGCTGGATAACATGCCTGTATGCCTCTCATAAGTTGTTATCCAACTCATGAGAACCTGTTCTCAAGCTCTTGCAGCATTCTGTCGACGACTGGATAGAACAGTCTCTGTCTCAGCTGATCTCCTGAGCTGAGGTCTGAGCTTGTGCCACAAGATGACTCAACTACATACTCGTCCATCCTTTTCTGCTTCCTCCTTTGGCTGGTAGTATGTTCCTCAATCCAAAGGCCATTACATATGGCCTTTGTCCTGTCATACATGTCCACTGCCATCTCTGAGGTGCGATAACCTTTGAGTGTGTCCTGCACTGTGCTTTTAAATAGTACAGATATTGAAGATGTGCACTTTAACGCAGCAGCACCTGGAGCCATCCATACCCATGTCCAGTGTCCTATAATAAGCTTTAATCGAACCTCGGATAGTCCGGTTGGTTTGGGGTGGTGTGAAAGGTCATTCACTCTTGCAAGTGAACCCTGCTGCGGTTCATTTGAGATGTGAATGCAAAGCGGACCAAAGGCAGGAAAAGACCCAAAAATCGAATATTTTTTTTATGAGAAGACTGAAACATATGTATATAATGAAACACACAATCGTTTTTTTTCGATTGCCTAAGCATGATTTTGAAAACGGGGCCCGGTGTTTCAAAACACACAATTAGCACAACCACACACACAATTATCAGAACACCTCAGATCCTTTGCTAAATTAAACACTTGTCAAAACCATACACTAATTTTGTTACCATATGAAACACACGTTACATAATGACTTAATTCTGTTTGAACCAGTTACACACACTGCTGTGCTTAACCTAAAACACATTTAGCAATTCTACTTCTCAGTGATTAGAGTACTGTAAGTGAAGTACACAGAGAATGTGCAAATATACAATAAATTCACCAAACACTACACAAGACCAATGCTGTAGACTGATGAAAATATAATTTATTTATCTACATATACCCAAATCAATGATGCAGACTGATGAAAAAAATTACATTTTCTCTCCATATACCCAAATCAATGATGCAGACTGATGAAAATATAAATGTTCTCTCCATATAACCAAATCAGTCAACATTTCAACATGGAGAATCACAACAATACATCCCAGTTTTCATGCTACTATGTGCATGAACACTGTAAGCTCAGCAAATATCAGACAAACATAAAATACTGTATCCAGTACAGGTTAAAATTACAGTAACACAATTTTTCTTTTGAAAAGATTTAAACAGAAAATACTAGACATTATCTCTTTGCCTAGCTGGATCTGGCAAGATAATTTTTTGTTGTGATTCTCCATGTTGACATGTTGACTGATTTGGGAAAATGGGAGAAAATGTATATTTTCATCAGTCTGCATCATTGGTTGTCTTGTGTAGTGTTTGGTGAATGTATTGTATATTTTCACGTTCTCTGTGTACAGTACTTCACTCTCCTTCCATTTTGGTTGAAGACAGGTGAACTCACCTGCTGCATTTTTATAGTGCTTAAACCTGATTGTGTATCTACAATTAAGCAATGGTGTGTTTGTGCATCTGATGGCTGTGTTTAACCAATTGGCTCATATGTGTGGTAATTTGACATTCTGTGTCTAATGTAATGCAAGTGTGTTTGGTGTTTTGCAAATCACTGTGTGTATTGTTTTGCAAAAAGTGAGGCTGACATTGTAGGGGTGCAAATCTGGGCCTATATTTTGCTCCTTGAGTGTAAGGTTTTGATAATTGTGTAATACTTTTGATTTGAGTGTTTATGCAATTGAAGAAAACTGTAAAGACTAGAGATGAACTGTTTATTTATTTTGTACAAAGGCTGTGTATATGTTTGTTTGTTTGTTTATTTGCTTATGTGTATGATTCTTAACTGTGTTTTTATTTTGTTATTGGTGTATATGTGTATGTATGTACAGTATATATATATATATATATATATATATATATATATATATATATATATATATATATATATATATATATATATATATATATATATATATATATATATATATATATATATATATGTATATATATGTGTATATATGTATATTTGTACTCCTGTTGGGGCTTCTTGGACCAGATCAATGTTTTATCTGGCTAAATAAATAAATAAATAAATAAGAAACTGATGATTTGGTCCTGTTAACTTTGAATTTTCTATGGGGACTGCCCAGATCCCTCTCATGGACCTGGACCTCACTTTGAGAACCTCTAATGATTCTAGTTATTCAGTATTCATCTCTAATTACTCTAAAATTGCGTATTTCTGTGCTTAAAAAAAATAAAAAAAGGGGGGCGGGGGTGACCCCCCCTCCACCCCCCTGGGCTGAAGCCCCCAATGTTTTCTAACCCTAAAAACGCCCCTGATGTACAGATATAGATATAGTATCTACAGATACGTACATATATAGATATAGTATCTACTGATATGTACAGATATATATAGATATAGTATCTACAAATATGTACAGATATAGATATAGTATCTACAGATATGTACAGATATATAGATATTCAGTGTTGCAGTCGTGGTCACACCCGGTTACACGCCGTGTTACCAGATCACTGAGGCAGAAGTACGCGCGATCGCGCACGGATGTGTACTCGCGTGTATGCGCACACAAAAATGCGCTGTATCCATTCGTTGTGACTCAAGTACCCGGCCACCGTTTTACATAACAAAAAGCGCAGGTAGACTAAGTGTCTGGGTGTTGGCTATCTGAATGCATCTCCCCCTTCATCCTGTGTGACACAGGCAGTGGAGGTGAATACTAATGTGGCTCGGAATTCGTGATGGGGTATATCCTGCTGCTTATGATATTGAATCAAGCGTCTGTGCTGCGCGCCAGCTTTCCACGCGCACATTCACACAAATAGAGAGCAAGAAGAGCTTGTATGATAGAAAGATTGCACTTGCGTATATGCGCTTGTGTGTGTGTGTGTGTGTGCGTGTGTGTGTGCGTGCGTGTGTGTGTGTGTGTGTATAAATCAGTTCTGTGCGCATGCACGTACCTGCGCGCGCGCGTGCACGTGGCGTGGCGTGTTATCAGTTCCCATATTAGGACTGCACCACTGGATATAGTATCTACAGATATGTACAGATATATAGATATAGTATCTACTGATATGTACAGATATATATATATATAGTATCTACAGATATGTACAGATATAGATATAGTATCTTCTACTGATATGTACAGATATAGATATAGTATCTACAGATACGTACAGATATAGATATAGTATCTACTGATATGTACAGATATATATAGATATAGTATCTACATAGGAAGATTAAGATTACAATGCTCAGTTTGGGCAATCCGGTGGACTATGGGAGAAAGTCAATCGCGGAGGATGTGTTCTTGGAACACAGGCCTGTACGACTTTCTGGGTGAGGGGAAAATAGGGGATTTTTATTTGTATATATATATGTTTTTAAGCTCAGCTCTCAACGGGACCTCATTAATTGGATGTACATCTATTGTAGCTTCACACTCCAGAAACATTACCAAAAACTACACAAAAACATGCATAGATTATGGCTAGTTTGAATATAATGGTATGGAACACCGGTGGGATAAACAAACAACACAAACGCAAAAGCGTGCTCACACTGATGAAAAAAGAACATGTGGACGTGGCTCTATTAAGCGAAACGCACATTTTAGAGGAAGACATAAATACGTTAGCGGATAACATATACCATAATATTAGTCACTCTTCTTTTGTTACGAGAACTAGAGGGGTAGCCATAGTCGTCAGACGCAAATTAAATATCGAATTGAAAGGGGTATGGTCGGATGCTGAGGGGCGCATAACTATAGCTAGGATTATACACAATAACAGGAAAATTGCATTGGCAGCGGTATATGCCCCAAATTTGTACGAAGTGGGTTTCTTCACTTCACTAACCGGAGAAATGTTAAACCATCCCGAGTACTCATATATAATAGGTGCGGATTTTAATGCCATTTGGAACCCAAGGATGGACAAAACTTACCTTACCTTTTCCAGCGAACAAAAAAATTCATCTAAAGCATTAAAAGATTGGTCGAAATCAACAGGGGTAACTGATTTATGGCGTTCACTTAACCCCATGACCCGCAAGTACTCCTGTCGTTCGACGAGACACAACACACTATCCAGAATTGATTACGTCTTTGCATCCCCGAGAATATTTGATAAATATGAAGTGGAAATGACACCCAATGCGCTATCAGATCACTGCTACTTAATCCTGAAAGCAACATTTGGTACACTATCTTCCCGGGCCCCAAGATGGCGTTTTAATTCTATGCTGCTTAACAACAATGAATTCATTACACAAATTAAAGAAGCTCTCACAATATTCCTACGGGATAATGCTAACTCGGTGCAAGATCCCAGAATATTATGGATGTCGGTAAAGACTATGATCAAGGATTTCTCGGATAGATTTTCCTCCATATTGCGCAAAAATCAAAACACAAAACTATCTGAAATGGAAACACTTTACTCAACGCTTTTTAATTCTTTAAAATACAACAACTCTACTAGACTAGAAAACCAAGTTAACATTCTAAAGACAGAGATCAAAGCAATATACAGACAAAAATCGGAATTGCAAATACGCAGCACAAGACAACAGCAGTACTTCCAAGGCTCTAAACCTAGTCACCTATTAGCCATGCGACTAAGAATTAATGCAAAATTTGCAGATATAACTGCCATTAGGAAACAACAAGCTCTAGTAACAGAACCCAAAATAATAAACGATACATTCAAAGAATTCTACTCCGATTTATATAATTCAGAAACAACCTTTGTTCAAGACAAATTAGACACATATCTTAATCAAATTACTCTCCCTAAACTTACGGAGGACGACGCTAAACAGTTAGAAGTACCGATCACATTAGAAGAACTCAAGAAGGCCATATCCGGAATGAAAAACGGCAAGGCTCCGGGAATTGACGGTATCCCATCAGAAATGTACATTTCTTGCTGGGACATATTTGGACCCTTATTACTAAATATGATCTTATACTCAGTCAAAGAGGGAAGCTTCCATAAACACCAAAATACCGCACTCATTTCAGTTCTTCACAAAAAAGACAAAGACCCCACTGAGTGCGGTAGTTACCGTCCTTTAAGCCTCCTCGGAACCGATGTCAAACTGTACTCTAAGATATTAGCCATCAGATTGCAAAAGCATATGACGTCTTTAGTTCATCCGGACCAAACAGGCTTCATAAAAGGTCGCCTGATCAATGATAACATAAGGCGAATACTGCACGTACTAGATGCAGACAAAGAGGACACCACACCTAAGGCGATACTATCCCTGGATGCTATGAAAGCATTTGACAGGTTGGAATGGTCGTTTCTATGGGCAGTATTAGAAAGGATGGGGTTAGGAAAAGGATTCATTGATATGATTAAAGTACTATACAAGGACCCATCGGCCAGGATTACAACAGGCACATTCATCTCCGATATCTTTCCGGTATCACGCTCAGCCAGACAGGGTTGCCCTCTTAGTCCCGGACTATTCGATCTATCATTAGAACCTTTAGCACAATTTATAAGACAATCCCAACACATAGAACCAATAGTAATCAAGGGCACACATCATAAAATTAGTTTATATGCGGACGACGTAATATTGTTCATGCAAAACCCCAACAACACATTGCCGCATATACTCAAGTTGATAGAAAACTTTGGTGATTTATCGGGATTTAAAATAAATTGGCCTAAGTCGGCTTTTCTTCCTCTTAACACCAGCGCAAAAAAAGACACAACCCTCCCAGGTGCGATACCCATGGTCAAACATTTCAGATGCTTGGGTGTGGAAATATTTCCCACCATAAGACAAACGGTGAAGCACAATTACACAAAAATACAGAACAAAATCAAAGACGACCTGGACAGGTGGGCAAAACTTAAAAACTCAGTACAGGCAAGGGTATCAATAGTTAAGATGGATGTATTACCAAGAATCAATTTCTTCAGCTCAATGCTTCCGTTACCTCCTCCAGAGGGCTACTGGAAAAGATTACAAACCTCCACATACAAATTTATTTGGAATAACAAACCACCTCGCATAAAAAGATCCACCGCACAGAGAAATAAAGCAGACGGTGGCATGGCAGTCCCAGATTTTTTACAATATTTTAAGGCCTTCACATTAAGACCATTGAAGATATGGTTTGACCCCCAGGCTTTGGTATCTTGGAGAGAATTAGAAGAAAACATGGTAGCCCCACAGAGACTGAAAGACATAGCACACACTAAACTTTCAATCAAGCATTGTGAGCGAGAATTTGGCCCAATAATTACCCACGCAATCAGAACATGGCGGGAAACACAAAAGAAATATCCTAACCCTCAAGAATGGCATAATCACACTCCCATATTCAATAACAATGCACTCTTAATGGGAAAACGACCTATAAGATTCCCTATATGGGAAGAGAAAGGCATACACTCATTAGGGGATATTTTTAATAACAAGGGCCTCTGTAGTTATGTCGAAATATGCATAAAGTTTAACCTCACCGAGTCCACATGGCTTTTTTACATACAGTTACGACTTTGTATGAGATCTCACGGTGTTCCATTACTCGTACCAATTGAACACCACAGATACCACAAATTTTTCTATGAAAGAGATACATTGGGAGGTTTTGTATCAAGTTTTTATTATCAATTACTAACGTCCTCGTATGAAACCCTTCAACTAGACACTGTCTGGAGGAGGGATATACCAGACCTGGAATATGACTTTGATTGGCAAGGAGCCTGGGCAAATGTCCGACTTACATCAAGGAACCCGGATCATCAACAAATCAATCTGAACTATATTCACAGGACATACTTGACTCCTATAAGGCTGTGCAAAATGGGGCTTATACAAGACTCCAAATGCTCCCAATGTACAAATGGGGACGAAGGAACATTTATGCACATGTATTGGGACTGCCCACCAGTTAAGGCATTCTGGAAAGATGTGTCCCAACAATTATCAATACTCGTATTTTGGAATATACCTGTACACCCCGCGGTATTACTATTGAATGATGTTTTTGAGTTTGCAGTGAATCCACAACTAAAAAGATTGGTTTTATCGGGTATCACAGTAGCTAAAAAACTGATCGCATCACGTTGGTTTCAACCGGAAAAAATGTGCCGAAAAGTGTGGTTTCTTACATATCTCGATGTGATATATCAAGAAATATCTACAGCAAGAATTCTGGGGCTCAATGAATCCAAAATGTCAATGTGGTTAGAAGTGGTGGAGAGAATAAAAGCTAGCTTATAATGGTAGTGTCTGGTTAGGAGTGAGGGATAATGGAGGTACTATCCAAGAGGGGGTCCGGGAGGGGGGGGTTTGAGCTGGAGCATATGTGTGTAGGGTTTTAGAAAATAGGTATTAGGGGTATATTATATACTAACATTTATATAATTGTAATTTCGCTGGATATACACTGTATACGGTTAAAATGTTATTATAGACTATTTTTGTTTTATCCTGTTTCTGTACTTGCATATATTATAACCACCTTTACTGAAAGTTTCATTATGCATTGTGTGTTGAGTACTGACTTTTAATAATTTTTTGTTTTGCAATAATAAAAAAAAAAAAAAAAAAAAAGATATAGTATCTACAAATATGTACAGATATAGATATAGTATATACTGATATGTACAGATATATATAGATATAGTATCTACAGATATGTACAGATATATATATATATATATATATATATATATATATATATATATATAGTATCTACAGATATGTACAGATATAGATATAGTATCTTCTACTG
>NC_140176.1:90513498-90543498 GCF_963971535.1 Notolepis coatsorum | reverse complement strand
GTTGTTACAGTGATCCAAATGATTTGTTATAAATGACAACTCATGTGTTTGTTTTTATTAGGATCCCCATTAGCTGTCGAATGAATGAGCTGGTCTTCCTGGGGTCCTCCACAAGAAAATAACAGAATACAAATACAGAATGTAATTAGTAATACACATGTAAATAAGGAGGGAAAAAGAAAACATAAAGGAAAATCACAGATTCATCATTTCACTATAAATGCTGATTTGGTTCAATGTAAATACATTTCCAAATAAATTATTTTATATAACAGTAAAAGATTGTCACAGACTGGCAGCACTGACGTAGACCAAGCGTTAGACTGCATCCAATCAATGGACAAAAGGAGAGAGCAGGGGGGCCTACGATGGCCGGGTCCAGGAACTGCATTTTGAAATGTTTGAGCGACCACTAAACCTAACCCTTACCATACCATAATCTAACCATAGCCTCTACCTTGTATTAAATCCCTGAGAGAACACCTGTTATTTCTTCTTGTAATCTTCAATCACCATATAACCACAGTCTTGTGACACTGTTGACCACTAGGAGCTGCCCAGTACAACCATAGTCTGACACTGTTGACCACTAGGAGCTGCCCAGTACAACCACAGTCTGACACTGTTGACCACTAGGAGCTGCCCAGTACAACCACAGTCTGACACTGTTGACCACTAGGAGCTGCCCAGTACAACCACAGTCTGACACTGTTGACCACTAGGGGCTGCCCAGTACAACCACAGTCTGACACTGTTGACCACTAGGGGCTGCCCAGTACAACCACAGTCTGACACTGTTGACCACTAGGAGCTGCCCAGTACAACCACAGTCTGACACTGTTGACCACTAGGAGCTGCCCAGTACAACCACAGTCTGACACTGTTGACCACTAGGAGCTGCCCAGTACAACCACAGTCTGACACTGTTAACCACTAGGAGCTGCCCAGTACAACCACAGTCTGACACTGTTGACCACTAGGAGCTGCCCAGTACAACCACAGCCTGACACTGTTGACCACTAGGAGCTGCCCAGTACAACCACAGTCTGACACTGTTGACCACTAGGAGCTGCCCAGTACAACCACAGTCTGACACTGTTGACCACTAGGAGCTGCCCAGTACAACCACAGTCTGACACTGTTGACCACTAGGATCTGCCCAGTACAACCACAGTCTGACACTGTTGACCACTAGGAGCTGCCCAGTACAACCACAGTCTGACACCGTTGACCACTAGGAGCTGCCCAGTACAACCTCAGTCTGACACCGTTGACCACTAGGAGCTGCCCAGTACAACCACAGTCTGACACTGTTGACCACTAGGAGCTGCCCAGTACAACCATAGTCTGACACTGTTGACCACTAGGAGCTGCCCAGTACAACCACAGTCTGACCCTGTTGACCACTAGGAGCTGCCCATTACAACCACAGTATGACACTGTTGACCACTAGGAGCTTCCCAGTACAACCACAGTCTGACACTGTTGACCACTAGGAGCTGCCCAGTACAACCATAATCTGACACTGTTGACCACTAGGAGCTGCCCAGTACAACCACAGTCTGACACTGTTGACCACTAGGAGCTGCCCAGTACAACCATAGTCTGACACTGTTGACCACTAGGAGCTGCCCAGTACAACCACAGTCTGACACTGTTGACCACTAGGAGCTGCCCAGTACAACCACAGTCTGACACTGTTGACCACTAGGAGCTGCCCAGTACAACCACAGTCTGACACTGTTGACCACTAGGAGCTGCCCAGTACAACCAGTCTGACACTGTTGACCACTAGGAGCTGCCCAGTACAACCAGTCCGACACTGTTGACCACTAGGAGCTGCCCAGTACAACCAGTCTGACACTGTTGACCACTAGGAGCTGCCCAGTACAACCAGTCTGACACTGTTGACCACTAGGAGCTGCCCAGTACAACCATAGTCTGACACTGTTGACCACTAGGAGCTGCCCAGTACAACCATAGTCTGACACTGTTGACCACTAGGAGCTGCCCAGTACAACCACAGTCTGACACCGTTGACCACTAGGAGCTGCCCAGTACAACCACAGTTTGACACAGTTGACCACTAGGAGCTGCCCAGTACAACCACAGTCTGACACTGTTGACCACTAGGAGCTGCCCAGTACAACCACAGTCTGACACTGTTGACCACTAGGAGCTGCCCAGTACAACCAGTCTGACACTGTTGACCACTAGGAGCTGCCCAGTACAACCAGTCTGACACTGTTGACCACTAGGAGCTGCCCAGTACAACCAGTCTGACACTGTTGACCACTAGGAGCTGCCCAGTACAACCAGTCTGACACTGTTGACCACTAGGAGCTGCCCAGTACAACCATAGTCTGACACTGTTGACCACTAGGAGCTGCCCAGTACAACCACAGTTTGACACAGTTGACCACTAGGAGCTGCCCAGTACAACCAGTCTGACACTGTTGACCACTAGGAGCTGCCCAGTACAACCAGTCTGACACTGTTGACCACTAGGAGCTGCCCAGTACAACCAGTCTGACACTGTTGACCACTAGGAGCTGCCCTGTACAACCATAGTCTGACACTGTTGACCACTAGGAGCTGCCCAGTACAACCACAGTCTGACACCGTTGACCACTAGGAGCTGCCCAGTACAACCACAGTTTGACACAGTTGACCACTAGGAGCTGCCCAGTACAACCACAGTCTGACACTGTTGACCACTAGGAGCTGCCCAGTACAACCATAGTCTGACACTGTTGACCACTAGGAGCTGCCCAGTACAACCAGTCTGACATTGTTGACCACTAGGAGCTGCCCAGTACAACCAGTCTGACACTGTTGACCACTAGGAGCTGCCCAGTACAACCAGTCTGACACTGTTGACCACTAGGAGCTGCCCAGTACAACCAGTCTGACACTGTTGACCACTAGGAGCTGCCCAGTACAACCACAGTCTGACACTGTTGACCACTAGGAGCTGCCCAGTACAACCACAGTCTGACACTGTTGACCACTAGGAGCTGCCCAGTACAACCACAGTCTGACACTGTTAACCACTAGGAGCTGCCCAGTACAACCACAGTCTGACACTGTTGACCACTAGGAGCTGCCCAGTACAACCACAGCCTGACACTGTTGACCACTAGGAGCTGCCCAGTACAACCACAGTCTGACACTGTTGACCACTAGGAGCTGCCCAGTACAACCACAGTCTGACACTGTTGACCACTAGGAGCTGCCCAGTACAACCACAGTCTGACACCGTTGACCACTAGGAGCTGCCCAGTACAACCTCAGTCTGACACCGTTGACCACTAGGAGCTGCCCAGTACAACCACAGTCTGACACTGTTGACCACTAGGAGCTGCCCAGTACAACCATAGTCTGACACTGTTGACCACTAGGAGCTGCCCAGTACAACCACAGTCTGACACTGTTGACCACTAGGAGCTGCCCAGTACAACCACAGTATGACACTGTTGACCACTAGGAGCTTCCCAGTACAACCACAGTCTGACACTGTTGACCACTAGGAGCTGCCCAGTACAACCATAGTCTGACACTGTTGACCACTAGGAGCTGCCCAGTACAACCATAGTCTGACACTGTTGACCACTAGGAGCTGCCCAGTACAACCACAGTCTGACACTGTTGACCACTAGGAGCTGCCCAGTACAACCACAGTCTGACACTGTTGACCACTAGGAGATGCCCAGTACAACCACAGTCTGACACTGTTGACCACTAGGAGCTGCCCAGTACAACCAGTCTGACACTGTTGACCACTAGGAGCTGCCCAGTACAACCAGTCCGACACTGTTGACCACTAGGAGCTGCCCAGTACAACCAGTCTGACACTGTTGACCACTAGGAGCTGCCCAGTACAACCAGTCTGACACTGTTGACCACTAGGAGCTGCCCAGTACAACCAGTCTGACACTGTTGACCACTAGGAGCTGCCCAGTACAACCATAGTCTGACACTGTTGACCACTAGGAGCTGCCCAGTACAACCATAGTCTGACACTGTTGACCACTAGGAGCTGCCCAGTACAACCACAGTCTGACACCGTTGACCACTAGGAGCTGCCCAGTACAACCACAGTTTGACACAGTTGACCACTAGGAGCTGCCCAGTACAACCACAGTCTGACACTGTTGACCACTAGGAGCTGCCCAGTACAACCACAGTCTGACACTGTTGACCACTAGGAGCTGCCCAGTACAACCAGTCTGACACTGTTGACCACTAGGAGCTGCCCAGTACAACCAGTCTGACACTGTTGACCACTAGGAGCTGCCCAGTACAACCAGTCTGACACTGTTGACCACTAGGAGCTGCCCAGTACAACCAGTCTGACACTGTTGACCACTAGGAGCTGCCCAGTACAACCATAGTCTGACACTGTTGACCACTAGGAGCTGCCCTGTACAACCATAGTCTGACACTGTTGACCACTAGGAGCTGCCCAGTACAACCACAGTCTGACACCGTTGACCACTAGGAGCTGCCCAGTACAACCACAGTTTGACACAGTTGACCACTAGGAGCTGCCCAGTACAACCACAGTCTGACACTGTTGACCACTAGGAGCTGCCCAGTACAACCATAGTCTGACACTGTTGACCACTAGGAGCTGCCCAGTACAACCAGTCTGACATTGTTGACCACTAGGAGCTGCCCAGTACAACCAGTCTGACACTGTTGACCACTAGGAGCTGCCCAGTACAACCAGTCTGACACTGTTGACCACTAGGAGCTGCCCAGTACAACCAGTCTGACACTGTTGACCACTAGGAGCTGCCCAGTACAACCACAGTCTGACACTGTTGACCACTAGGAGCTGCCCAGTACAACCACAGTCTGACACTGTTGACCACTAGGAGCTGCCCAGTACAACCACAGTCTGACACTGTTGACCACTAGGAGCTGCCCAGTACAACCACAGTCTGACACTGTTGACCACTAGGAGCTGCTACTTGTCAAGAGCCAATCGCGCAGTCGTTCAGTATTGACATTACTAAATGAGATGTCATGCTAATATATCATGTTCTACAGTAGGACATACTACTATAATACCTAATAAAACAAGTCATTCGAATAATAGAAGCCTACTTTGCTGGAACGATTAATTTTGCATGTATACAGTACGTGTGTGTGCGCTTGTGCGCTGACGCTGCCTCACTAAGCCGTTTCTCCACGCATTTATTTAGTTCTAGCAATAGGACTATAATCCAACAATAAATAATATCATAGAGAAGAAGACAGTATGGCATATTAGTACACTATAGCTATATCCACGGCGATCGGTTTAGTTCTTATTTATTTAGTTTGCAGTGTGTGTGTGTGTAATGCTCACAGTGCTTCATTGAGTCAGGACTATAAATGAAAAACTTAATTGTTAATGATACAAATATTGTCATATTTATTATAATTATTTAATTCCACAGATGTCTGTTGTAGGGATGGGAATTGATACGATTTTATCGATACGATTCCATTATCGATTCTGCTTATCGATACAATTCTTTATCGATTCCCTTATCGATTCCTAATCAATTTATACTTTAAATAAATAAATTGGAAATGCAACAGAACTAAGCTGGGTAGAATAACAACATGCAACTTGACATTTCTGATTGTCATTTATTGTTGAGCCCCCATGTCAGAAAAATACAAAAACTGTAAAAAATAAAAAAAATTAACTATAGCCTACACTTAAATAAAAATTGAGATTCTCTTCAATTTTTTAATTCTTAAACTAATTTAATCTATTGAATAACAACCTGTTAAATGTAACTACAGTTCAATATCTTAAACTAATTTAATCTATTGAACCGTAGTTGCATTCAACAGGTCGTTATTCCTCTGACTTCTCTGTCTCTGGTCTTTCAGAGACACACACACACACACACGCACATGCACACGCACACGCACACACACACACACACACACACACACACACACACACACACACACACACACACACACACACACACACACACACACACACACACACACACACACACACACACACACACACACACACACACACACACACACACACAGAGTTCCCTCCCCGGGCCCCTGTCCTGTAAGGTATTGGCTTGTGTTGCTACACGGACATGTTTGTATGTTGCACGGTACTTCCTGCCTTACCTACTAGTAAACAACAGTCAACGTGATCACACGCTCTCCGTCTCTTATTATATGTGAACTAAAGAGTACAAGGTTTACACAACAGCCCCCACACCCTTTTTTATTTTATTTGTACCTGTACTACCTGCTGTCAGCTGTTATCTCTCTCTGTGAGCTTGATTAGCTAGCGTTAGCTCCGCGGCTAATCTTAGATTACCCTGAATTAAATCAATGACTAGGTTCTAAAACATTGGAGTCGTTTTCACTGCACATAGAAGCAGCCAAACAGCGGGAGCATTTCGGGAGCATATGACCAAAACCCAGGCAATTTTGAGCCCTTAAGGAATCAAATAGTCTGCCATGGCTACATGCGTGGCCAAGATTTACAGCTTTAACTAAAAAAACATTTCTATCACATTTAAAGATATGTTTTAGTTTTTTTAGGGCATTTCTGCTTCATCGGGATAGGACAGTGAGTGACAGGAAACCAGGGGTAGAGAGAAGGGGGATGCCCTAGGCCGGTTTCGAACCTGCGGCATTGGAATTACACAGTGCATGTCTTATCATGGTGAGCCCGGGGGATGCCCTCATCTCCATCACATTTATCACATAAACCCTTTATTGATGAAAACAAAAAACACCTCAAGCAAACATTTTACCATCTTTACCATAATGAGGACATGACAATGGTCTTTATGATAACGAGGACATAAAGGCTGTCTTTACCACAATGAGGACATCAAAATGGTCTTTACGATAATGAGGGCGCTTTATTGAACATTGCTGTTTCCATCCAGCTTTCGTAATTCAATACTTCATAATGCACCTGAAAATACTGGGAGAGAGAGAGAGAGAGAGAGAGAGAGAGAGAGAGAGAGAGAGAGAGAGAGAGAGAGAGAGAGAGAGAGAGAGAGAGAGAGAGAGAGAGAGAGAGAGAGAGAGCTGATGGATGCCTCGGGGTCTTGGCCAAGACTTGCTGTCCTGGAGTGTTGACCGGAGTGTTGGACGTCCCGTGACGAAGGCCGGGAGGTTGCGACCCCCCTCTGCGTGCCCCCCTGTCTCCGGAGGTCTCGTAGTGGTGACCGGAGTGCCGGATGTCCCGCGATGATGTCGGGGAGTTCGTGACCCTCTCTGCGCCGCCCCCTATCTCCCTGTCTCCGGCTGTCCCTGAGCAACGACTGGAGTGTTAAATGTCCCTTGACTAAGATGGGGAGGATGTGACCCTCTTTGCGCCGCCCCTGTGCCTCAAATAGATTGCTATCAGCTCTATCTTTAATCTTTCAAAATGTTCAGTTGCTATCGCTATTAGCTCTATCTTTAATTTTTCAAAATGTACAGTTGCTATTGCATGCACTCATCTGTGTTCCACTACACACATGAGTGCATGCTTACCAACTGTCCGTCTGCAACACTACTATCACCAACATCTAAGAAGGGAGATCCCCCCTTGAATGGCCCTTCTAAGGTTTCTCTCCTCCACACTGCCTGTGGAGCTTTTTTCCCTATTGTTAGGTTTTAGTGAGTTTTTCCTTACCTTCGCGTGGGGTATGTCTGGGAGTGCTTGCATTCTTTCATTTATTTGCATCCATCTAAAAATGTTTGCACCTTATGGTGTTCTTGTTCTGTTCTTGACTTATTGTTATGTTTTCTTCTTGACTTGTTTAAAGAAGATCTGTACGGCCCATGGGGACATTAACGTGTGTTGTCGGGCCCTATAAATAAATTTGATTTGATTTGATGGAGACAGAGAGCTAAAGAGAGGCAGAGATATGAGGAAGATAGAGGGAGGAATGGAAAGGGACAGAGAATGAGAGAGACAAAAGGAGTGAGAGAGACAGAGATAGCGAGAGAGAATGAGAGACAAGAAGAGAGTGAAAGAGAGAGAGAGAAATGGATGAAGGAGGTAGCTCTCTCTCTCTCTCTGTCAGGATAGTCTTAATGGATGAAGGAGGTAGCTCTTTCTACTTCTGAAATCTCTCTCTCTCTCTCTCTCTCTCTCTCTCTCTCTCTCTCTCTCTCTCTCTCTCTCTCTCTCTCTCTCTCTCTCTCTCTCTCTCTCTCCCAATTCAATTCAAATGGGCTTTATTGACATGGGGAAACATACGTTTACATTGCCAAAGCCAAACAAAACAAAACAATCAAACAGAGAAAACAAAAGAAATCAGTACATTACAGAAGGAATTTCTTTTATGGTTGACAGTCTTTATGGTGGTTGTATTCCGTTCGATGTCCTTTTCTTGTCACAGCAGCTCACACATCTTGCTGCTGTGTTTGCACATTGTTGTATTTCTCCCAGTAGGTATGGGCGTTTTGAGTTGTTTTCCATGTTTTCAAAGTCTCTTTGGGTGTTTGTAATTTGTGGGAAGTATATGTCTCTGATGTCTTGGTATAGTGGGCAGGTTGTTAAGAAGTGGAGCTTGGTTTCCACCTCTTCTTGTGTGCAGTGGGTGCATAGTCTGTCTTCTTTTGGGAGCCAGGGCCCTCATTCATCAACGTGTCTTACGCACAGATTTGTGCTTACCCTGTGCGTACGATCATTTCTAAGCAAAGAGTGGGATTCATCAATTTCAACTTGAACTTGACTCCGTGCTTACGTGTACGCACAGGTCAGAGCACACTTAGCTGACGCCCAGTGGTAGAATATCGTTACTACGCACAAGCGCTCCTCAGTACATGCATTCGTTCCAACGCGGAAATAAAGACACTGGCCGTGTTCTGTAACTTCTGTATGACCCCCGTAATTCATTATAGTTCATTGTGAAATAGCGATATTAGTGTAATTATTGTCAAACCCTAAATAGCATGTGGAATAGGTCTTTCTCTCCGAATGAATGCAGGTTTATATATATAGCGTTATGGGGTGCACTGACTGCGCTCGCAGGAACTGTTTTCAGAGATAGCATCAGATAGGGATGAATGAGGGGCAGTCTAATTGCAGAGAGAACATAATATTAACTAGAGTCCACTACCCGAGACACCTCCTTCATTTGTACCGCAATTTGGGACCCAAATTGGAGCTACGAGCTTAAAAGCTTTTCCGTGCTTATTTGATCAAGGTCCAGCTGCAGAGCCGGAGAGACAGACAGCAGAGAGACAGACAGACAGACAGATAGACACTGTTCCACAGTGTGTGTGTGTGACCACTAGTCTCCTAGTAGAGACCCCCCCCTCTGGACCACCTCCCAGTAGAGACCCCCCCCCCCCCTCTGGACCACCTCCTAGTAGAGACAAGTTTTCTGAAATGTATGTTTATATATGCAAATGAGGCACTTCCCCATTAAATGTGTGGACATTTATGGATGCAATAAGGCAAAATGAAGTAAAATGAACAACTAAATGTGTGTTATTGACGTTTTATTGTCACTAGTTTCATAGAAGACATGTTTAGGAAGCAAAATATAACAGAATCTCAAAATCAACAAAAAAGGTATATTTGCCTATTCACCTGCAGTGTCTCGCCTTAATCCTCATCTTCGTCTTCTTCCTAGAGAAGTCTCTACTAGGAGGTGGTCCAGAGGGGGGGGGGGGGGGCTGAGTCTCTACTATTAGACTAGTAGTCACACACGCACGCACGCACGCACGCACGCACGCACGCACGCACGCACGCACGCACGCACGCACGCACGCACGCACGCACGCACGCACGCACGCACACACACACACACACACACACACACACACACACACACACACACACACACACACACACACACACACACACACACACACACACACACACACACACACACACACACACACACACACACACACACAGTGTCTGTCTGTCTGTCTGTCTCTCTGCTGTCTGTCTCTCTGCTGTCTCTCTCAAAATAGTATAAGTGCCCTGAGAGTTGCTCTCCGGCTCTGCAGCTGGACCCTCTCAAATCAGCACGAAAAAAGCTATAAGCTTATAAAACGATTTAATATGCTAAACTTCGTTTTAAATTCCTTAATTCACTTTTGTTTATTTCATAAAGATTTTCCTGACATAATGATACCTGCCCCGACCAGATCCGTGACTCTGTTGCGATACAGATGAATTATCTACTCAGAAAGCTTATAAAACTATTTAATATGCTAAACTTTGTTTTTAAATTCTTTAATTCACTTTTGTTTATTTCATAAGGATTTTCCCGACATAATGATACCTGCCCCGACCAGATCCGTGACTCTGTTGCGATACAGATGAATTATCTACTCAGAATAGTATTATAAAGTGGCTATCTTTTATGCTGTAGATCACTGCTGGTATGTGGTGCAGAACCTTTATTTCAGCGGGGACTGTAGTATTTATTTGACGTTACTGTACAATATATGTGTATTAAAAGACGGAGCTGTCTTTTATTGTATTATAATAATTATTAATATTAAAAATAGATTAAGAAAGGCATTCTTATTCCAGCATGCATTAATGACACTAACGGGCAACGGCAAAACAGTGGTTAATGGTCTTTATTAGTGTTTGCGGTGTCCAGGCAGCAATGGTCTTTTAGGAAGTTAATAGGTATAATATCCGACAGTGTACAACATCCTCGGTTTAGTCCATTCTTCCACATTTCATGGGGGTGTCCATTACCGTATATGGTTAATCGGGGCGGTTTTGGTATGCAAATACGTGAAAGTGTGCACGAGCCTCGGCGCAGGGCCAAGGTGAGATTCATCATGACAGGTGTGCGTAGAACCTGCGTATGCACGTGTGGTGAATCCCGATTTTCCCGTGCGTACACTGATTCTACATTCTGTGATTACGTGTGGAAATAGAACATATTCTACGCACACGTTGATGAATGAGGGCCCTGGTCTGCCTATGGCAGCCTTTCTCAATGGCTAGGCTGTGCTCGCTGAGTCTGTACCTAGTCAAGGATCTTCTTAGTTTTGGGTCAGTCACAGTGCTCAAGTATTCTGCCACTGTGTACTCTCTGTTTAGGGCCAAATAGCATTTCAATTTGTTTTGGGTTGATTCTTTCCAATGTGTCAGATAGTTTTCTTTTTGTTTTCTTATAATTTGGTTTAGTCCAGTGTGGTTTCTGTCTGGTGGCTCTGCTTGTGTTTGTGAGCAGAGTCCCAGAACCATCTGGCTGAGTGGGCATCTCTCAATGGTCTTACTGTAGGTGAGGGCTTTGTTGTGGAGTGTGTCTGGGTCACTTTCTTTTAGGTGATTGTTCTCATGGTTTTTGCCTTATTTCACCTTTCTGTGAGGGACAGCTGTCTATTTTTGTGAGGGATAGCTGTCAATCCCTGTTCCTTGTGGTTAATTGCCTCATGGATCGGCAGGTGTGTGGGCTTGATTGCACCTGATGCAGTGCAGCTGTGCCTATGGCCATATTGGAGTCTATTTAAGTTTGGAAATCGCAGTGTCAACTGCTTTTTCATTTCCTAGTGTTGTACTTTTGGTCACGCTCATTATATTGAATTGTAGTCTGATCTCTGATTCAGAATTGAGCTTTATGGTAGTCATTCTTATTTTAGGCTACTCACGTGATTCTACACATAAACTCCCTTTACTTTACTGTTTTACTTTTTCCAATATAAACTCCTTTATTAGGAGGTGTCCTTGTGGCTTATTTACTTTGATACTATACCTCTTTATTGAGAGTAGTCCTGTTTTTTGGGACTTGATTTATTTTCTTAATTGTTGTAATACAGTACTTTTACCTTACCAATAGATGGCACTATCAGTCAATACCACCTCTGCTTGTAAACAGATATTTAGTACTTCCTGTTCATGCTGTATGCTGTGTCTCAGTATGGTGTATGGTGCAACAAGGAATAAAGCTCTGGAAATATACAACATTAATTACTCACTTTGAGATGTCCACCTGTAAAGGTTGTTTTCTGTTGTTAAATTTTCCCCCTCTCCTAAAATATCTGCGTAAGCAGTCTAGTGGTTGTCCATTTCACGGATAACTTTAAGAGTCCCTGTTATCTGCTCATGACCCACACACACACACACACACACACACACACACACACACACACACACACACACACACACACACACACACACACACACACACACACACACACACACACACACACACACACACACACACACACACACACACACACACACAGCCCTCACAGAATGAAAAAGCCATGACTGGGTCAGCAGATAACACAGGTCTCGAACAAGCACTAGCTGCGCAGCGTCAAGGATTGATTTCACATGAGGAAGCTATCGTACAATTACAACAACAACAAGCTCTCATGGTGCAACAGCATGGGGAGATGTATGAAGGATTGCGTACGATGGATAGTTCTATGCGTGATTTGGCTGACCGCATAGCCAATGCACTATTACCTCCCCCTCACCAGAGCCCACCTAATGTCTCTCAAGCACTACTCACAGGCCCCCGGTCATTACCTTGTGAGGCTAAAGTCCAGCTCCCCTCACACTTTAATGGGGAGTCAGGTAAATGCCATGGTTTTCTGGCACAATGCCAAATAGTGTACAGAGCCCTGCCTTCTCGTTTTCAGTCTGAGGATTCACGTGTTTCCCTAATTCTATCCCTGTTGGAGGGACCTGCCCTCGATTGGGCTGTTTCACTCATACAGGCTCAGGCTCCAGTTTTAAACGACTCACAGGGACTCATGAATGAGATGGAGATAGTTTTTGATCATGAACTCTACGATAAAGAGGTCGCCATGAAGCTGACGCGCATGTGCCAGGGCGCCAGTAGTGTAGCTGAGTTTTCCATCGCTTTCAGGACACTGGCTGGGGCTACAGGCTGGCCTGAGGGACCACTCATCACTTTGTTCACCAACGCGTTATCTGATCAGGTTAAAGATGCTTTGGCGGTTGTGGGATCTCCAGACAATTTTGACACACTGGTCACTACCGCCATACGCGTTGATAACCGGATCAGAGACCGTGAGCGTGAGAGGCGGGGCCAACGTTTTCGTGTCCCGCTGGAGGTAGTTTCGTCCTTTCCTCCACAACCTTCAGTGGCCAGCTCGTCTGAACCTATGCAGGTGGACAGCACTTCTGTGCGTGACTCCAGGCAGACTCGCATGTGGACTGGTGCCAGTACTGCAGGAGAAAAGGTCACACGAGGGTGGAGTGTCCGAAACTGAAGGGAAACGGTCAGTCTCGCTAGTGGGCCGAGAGACACTAGTGAGACATCACATCACCCCCTTTCGAACCTTTTTGCCTGTGGTTTTAGGCTGGAATAGGCAGTCTGTTAAGGTTGACGCCTTTTTAGACTCAGGGGCAGTGGACAGTTTCATCGATTCCAGATGGGCTGAGGACTCTAAAATACCTGTACATTCCCTCCATAAGCCCTGTAGTGTCACGGTGCTTGATGGACGGCCATTGGGTACAGGCAGTGTCACCAAAAGAACCAATTATTTATCTATGCGGGTTGCTTATTCTTGGCTTAGTAAACACAAGCCACAGATAAATTGGGGTGAGGAGAGGGACACTGTCATGCAGTGGGGCTCCCAATGCCGTCACCACTGTTTCCAAATTCCTCCGTCACCCACGAGTTATGATCAGTTTAGTGAGAGCGGTTGTGATCCTGTTGAAGCAGTGGGCGGTCTTGGTTTCCAGAGCCCACTCTCTCAACCATTGCACTCCCAGCCATCTGTCGATCAGGATGGGAGTTTGGAATGGGATCCACAGTTTGATTGGGACTCCCTTGGTGAGGAGGTTCTGGCGGAGGACAGTTTAGACAGTTTAGAGGCTCTGTGTGAGGACTTCTCCTCGCTTACTTGTACAGCTGACCCCCTCATGGAGAGCACCAACATCATGAGCGTGGAGTCACACCCGTTACCAGAGGGAGTTCCCACAGTCTATGCTGACCTCAGTGAGGTGTTTAGCAAACAAAGGGTCAACATCCTGCCACCGCACCGACCTTATGAGTGCGCCATCGAATTGCAGCCGGGCTCTATTCCCCATCGTGGTTTCTTGTACTCGTTGTCGGTCCCCGAAAGCGCAGCTATGAACACCTACATCAAGGAGGCTGTGGCTACCGGTTTTATTAGACCTTCCACTTCACCTGCGGGTGCTGGATTCTTTTTTGTGGGAAAAAAGGATGGAGGACTGAGACCCTGCATCGACTACAGAGGTCTGAACAGCATTACAGTAAAAAAACGGTATCCCCTTCCCCTGATGAACTCGGCGTTCGAACACCTCCAGGGGGCATCCATTTTTACCAAACTTGATCTCCGCAATGCCTACAATCTAGTGCGCATACGCCAAGGGGATGAGTGGAAGACCGCGTTCAACACTCATAATGGTCACTACGAATACCTGGTGATGCCATTTGGTCTTACTAATGCCCCTTCAGTTTTTCAGGCGTTAATCAATGACGTGCTCAGGGAGATGTTGGAAAAGTTTTTTTCGTCTACTTAGATGACATTCTGATATTCTCCAAGTCCATTTCTGACCATGTCAAACATGTCAGGCAGGTCTTGAGGTGCCTTATGGATGCACGGTTGTTTGTGAAGGCTGAGAAGTGTGCCTTCCATGTCCGCTCTGTGTCCTTTCTGGGATTCATTGTATCTGAGGGGAGGATTCAAATGGACCCCAAGAAGGTGTCAGCAGTGACAGACTGGCCTACACCCGTCTCGGTCAAGCAGGTGCAACGATTCCTAGGATTTGCAAACTTCTACTGTCGTTTTATTCGTAATTTCAGTTCAGTGGGAGCACCTATCACCTCACTCACCAGGAAGACAGCACCTTCCCATTTCCAGTGGACTCCCAAGGCTGAGGCAGTGTTCATTGAGCTTAGGAGAAGGTTCAGTTCTGAGCCTATCCTCATTACTCCTAACCCATCCCTGCCATTTATCGTCGAGGTGGATGCTTCTGAGCTTGGAGTCGGAGCTATTCTGCTCATCGTCCGACGGTAAGGTACACCCATGTGCGTACTATTCACGTGGGCTCTCGCCGGCTGAAAGAAACTATGATGTTGGGGACAGAGAGCTGTTGGCGGTCAAGTTGGCATTGGAGGAGTGGCGCCATTGGATAGAGGGAGCTGAACACCCATTCACAGTCTGGACAGACCATAACATTTTTGAATATATCTAGGGTGCTCAGAGGAGAAACTCGCGACAGGCTTGCTGTCACTGTTTTTCTCTCGGTTTAATTCCCTCCTGACGTACCGTCCCGGGTCTAAAAATATCAAGCCGGATGCTCTTTCCCGGTTATATGATGGATCAGAAGAGGACCGTCCTCCTGAGCCCATTGTTCCTGCAGGACAGATCCTAGCTCCTCTCGGTTGACAGGACATCCCGGAGTGCACAGAACTTGGCCAGAAGGTTCTGGTGGCCTGGTATGATGAAGGACATTTGGGAATTTGTGGCAGCCTGCCCCGTCACCACCAGGGCTGCTTCATCCTTTGCCCATACCTAGTCGTCCGTGGAGCCACATCGCCATGGATTTTGTGACTGGTCTGCCTCCTTCTGATGGTCACAGCGTCATCAAGTCAAGTCAAGTCAAGTCAAGAGTTTTATTTGTCACGGCATACAAGTATACAATGAAATGCGGGTGGTCTTGCCCGCAACGATGTGCAATACAGTAGTACAACATATAATAGAATCCAATAGACAACATTGTGCAATAAACAGGTAACATAGTGGGACATCACGGTATTTGTACATAGTTATTTACAGAGCATGAAGGACATGCTAGGTCCCTAGGTAGTGCAATACACTGTTACTATACTATTTTTAAAGTGACCTTTCTTTGTGTCCATAAGTATGGGCGTGTGCAGCATGAGTGAGTGCTTTCTCATGTTAAAGTGGCTGCTAGTGTGCGAGTGTGCACAGCGTGTGTGTCGTGTGTGTGCTAATGTGTGCTTGTGTGTGTAGGGTTCAGTGTTCTGTGACCCTCAGTGTTCATTGTTCAAGGCTCTGATGGCCTGGGGGAAGAAGCTGAGCCAAAGCCTCTCTGTCCTAGTAGCTGGTGTTCGCAGGCGTCTGCCTGACCTCAGCAGCTGGAACAGGCTGTTATTGGGGTGGTGAGGGTCTTTCATTATTCTGCAGGCTCTGGATTTGCACCTTTTGTTGTATAGAACCTGCAGGGGAGGTAGTGCAATACCCGTGGTATGCTCGGCAGAGCGCACCACTCTCTGTAGGGCCTTCTTGTCCTGTGCTGTGCTGTTACCATACCAGGCAGTGATGTTTCCAGTCAAGATGCTCTCTACAGCTCCGGAGTAGAAGGACTGGAGTATCTTCCCCGATACTCTGAACTTCCTTAACTGTCTCAGGTGGTAGAGGCGCTGCTTCGCCTTTTTTACAACTGTGTCTATGTGTGTTGACCATGTCAGATCCTCTGAGATGTGGACCCCCAGGTACTTAAAGCTGCTCACCCTGTCCACGGTGGCCCCGTTTATCCTCAGTGGTGTGTGTGTCTCCTGCTGTCCTCTCCTATAATCCAGGATCAGCTCCTTGGTTTTACCAATGTTCAGGAGCAGGCTGTTGTCCTGGCACCAGCGTTCCAGTACCTCAACCTCCTCCCGGTAGGCCTTCTCATCGTTGTCCGAGATCAGCCCCACCACCACCGTGTCATCTGCGAACTTCACTATGGAGTTGGAGCTGAACTTGGCCACACAGTCGTGTGTGTATAGTGAGTACAGCAGGGGGCTCAGAACACAGCCCTGGGGGGACCCGATGCTCAGGGTGATGGTGTTGGAGGTCTGACCCCCCACCCTGACCGCCTGGGGTCTTTCACTCAGAAAGTCCAGTACCCAGGCGCTCAGAGCGGAGCTCAGACCCAGCTCGATCAGCTTGTCCACCAGTCTGGTGGGGACTATGGTGTTGAACGCTGAGCTGTAGTCAATGAACAACAGTCTCACATAGCCCCCGTTCTGGCAGTCCAGGTGAGAGAGGGTGCTGTGCAGTACTTGGGAGACTGCATCGTCAGTGGACCTGTTTGGCCTGTATGCAAATTGCATAGGGTCAATATCGCTGGGGAGGGAGGCACAAATGTGATCCTTGACCAGCCTCTCGAAACATTTCATGGCCACAGAGGTGAGTGCCACCGGTCTGTAGTCATTGAGACCTGCTGGGGAGGGTTTCTTTGGTACCGGGATAATGGTAGACATCTTGAAGCAGGCAGGGACCACTGACTCCTTCAGGGATCGATTAAATATGGTGGTGAACACAGGGGCTAGCTGGTTAGCACAGGACTTGAGTATGCGTCCTGTTATTCCATCTGGGCCAGCCGCCTTTCTGGTGTTCACCTGCATAAATTCTCTTCTCACACTGTGTACCGTCAATGAGAGAGCGTCCACGCCCCCCCGCGGATGCCCCCCTCCCCTCCACAACAGCCGGCGCACCAGTGACATCACTAGCCGTTGAGCTAGCAGTGCCACTGTTTGCACCAAACCGTGCGTAGAAGGTGTTGAGCTGGTCCGCGAGGGAGGCGTCGTCGCTCCCCATTGAGGGGGCGCTGACTTTGTAGTCAGTTATAGCCCTCAGTCCCTGCCATAAGCCTCTTGTGTCATTCTGTGCCATTTGTGCCTCCATCTTGTCGGCATACGTCCTCTTTGCAAGTTTAACAGCCTTGCGCAGAGTGTAGACTGTTGTCTTGTACTCTTCCATGTTTCCTGACTCTCTGCCCAGGTTATAAGCAGTGGTGCGAGAGTTCAGGGCTGCTCTGATAGTACTGTCCACCCATGGTTTCTGGTTCGGGAACACCCTCGCCTTTTTTGTGGCGACAATACTATCAGCAAGTGTTGTTATGAAGCTCACCACAGTGTCTGTGAACTCGCTGACGTCACTGGCGCTCCTCTCGAGCATTCCCCCGTCGACGTCATCGAGTGCGTCCTGAAGCGTGGCCTCTGATTGGTCGGTCCATCTTTTTACCTCACGTGACACGACGGCATCACGTGATCTTTGTTTGTAAGCAGGGACCAACAAGATGGCGGCATGATCCGACGTGTTCGTCGCTCCCACTAATGGTGGGGCCGGTACAGCCTTGTATCCGGCTCTGAACGGGGTTTAACAGTGGTCGAGTGTACTTCCTCCCCTTGTGGAGCAGACGATGTGCTGAAAGAAAGACGGCATGACTTTTTTCAGATTTGCCTGATTGAAATCCCCGGCTACAATCATGGCCATGTCTGGATGCTTGATCTGGTGTGTGTTCAGATGGTCGTGTAGTTCCGCTAGCGCCCTGCCGACGCTCGCCTGGGGGGGAATGTACACTGCAGTCATGATCACTGCAGTGAACTCGCGTGGAAGATGGAAGGGGCGACATTGGATCGTGAGGTGTTCCATATCGGGGGAGCATGAACGGGAGAGTATCTTCACCTCCCCTGGGCTAGTCCAGCCGTTGTTGGTCATTAGGCAAAGACCCCGCCGATGCTCTTCCCGGAGGCTTCTGTACGGTCCGCTCTGAAGATGGTGAAGGAGTTGGAGGGAGAGATGCTGTGATCAGGAGTCACTGGTTTCAGCCAGGTCTCCGTGAAACACAGGATATTGCAGTCCTTCATCTCTCGCTGGAATCGGACCCACGCTCGTAAATCATCCATCATACTCTAGCGAACGTGCATTCGCCAGGAAGATAGATGGAATCGCCGGACGGTAAGCAGATCTTCTTAGTCTTAATCTGATCCCGCTCCTCTTCCCTCTGTGCTTCTTCTTTGTTCTGCGGCCATCTCCCGCGTCTTTGTCTCTTCTGATCTCCATTGGCCATTCTTGGCATGATAAAGTGTCTCTAAACTCCTCTTTGAGTCCGGAGTTTAGGTCAATAAGTGACTGGCGGTCGTATGACGTCCCCGCCAGTGATGTTTCGATAAAAAAAGTAGTAAAAACAAACATAATAACAAAAAATGTGCACATTCGTTGCTGAGCAAAACCCACGGCGATTGACTCGGGTCGTGCCATGCAGCTCACTTAATTCCGCTGGTCAAGCTGCCATCTGCTCAGGAGACCGCTCAACTGGTGGTTGACCATGTCTTCCGAATTCATGGCATCTGCCAGGACGTGGTGTCGGACCGTGGACCCCAGTTTACTGCTCGGTTTTGGAAGGCATTCTGTGCTATACTGGGTGCGACGGTTAGCCTGTCATCAGGGTTCCACCCGGAGAGCAATGGGCAAACAGAGCGCACCAACCAGTCTATGGAGAGTACGCTTCGCTGCTTGGCCTCCTCCAATCTGACCACTTGGAGTCACCAACTGGCATGGGCAGAATATGCACATAATTCATTGTGCAATGCATCCACTGGTCTCTCCCCATTTGAGGTTCGGTTTGGGTATCAGCCTCCACTTTTTCCTGAACAGGAGAGGGACACAGGGGTGCCATCTGCCGAGGCATTTATCCGTCGGTCTCGGGCAACATGGAAGAGGGTGCGTTCGGCTCTTGTGCGTGCTGCGGCCCGGCACAAGCGGTCGGCGGATGTACACCGCCACCCTGCGCCTTCCTACCGTGTGGGCCAACAGGTGTGGCTTTCCACACGCGACCTTCCATTACGGGTGGAGTCGCGCAAACTCGCTCCCCGTTTTGTGGGCCCTTTCACTATTGTTCGCAAGATAAACCCAGTCACGATTAGGGATGGGAATTGATAGGATTTTATCGATACGATTCCATTATCGATTCTGCTTATCGATTAGATTCTTTATCGATTCCCTTATCGATACCTGATCAATTTATAATTTAAATAAATAAATTGGAAATGCAACAGAACTACATTTAGTCATTTAGCTGACGCTTTTATCCAAAGCGACTTACAAGTTCTGTACGACAAGCCATCAGGAAGGGCACAACTCTATCAGCTGAGCAACAATGTTCATCAAAGTGTTGAGTGCTACAGTGTAGGTTAGTTTATTAGGACAAGTGCATGACAGTACGGTTAGTTAGGGTTAGATATATTTTTTTTTTATTCAGATAATGGTTGAAGAAGTGCGTCTTTAGTCGACGGCGAAAGATTGGACGTGATTCGGCTGTCCTAACTGGGGTGGGTAGTTCATTCCACCATTGTGGGGCAAGGACTGAGAATAGGCGACTTCTCTTTGATGACCCTCCCGGAGCTCGGATAGGAGTAGGTCTGAGGCGGCCAGAAGATGCAGAGCGTCGGGGTCTAAGCTGGTTAGAATAACAACATGCAACTTGACATTTCTGATTGTCATTTATTGTTGAGCCCCCATGTCAGAAAAATACAAACACTGTAAAAAATAAAACATTAACTATAGCCTACACTTAAATAAAATAATGTATTTGAGATTCTCTTAAAATGTATTTATTTTTTTATTCTTAAACGAATTTAATCTATTGAATAACAGGTTGTTATTCCTCTGACTTCTGTCTCTCACTCACACACTCTCTCTCACACACACACACACACACACACACACACACACACACACACACACACACACACACACACACACACACACACACACACACACACACACACACACACACACACACACACACACACACACACACACACACACACACACACACACACACACACACACACACACACACACACACACACACACAGAGAGAGAGAGAGCTCCCTCCCCGGGCCCCTGTCCTTTAAAGTATTGGCTTGTGTTGCTACACGGACACATTTGTATGTTGCACCATGGTACTTCCTGTCTGACGGACTCAGAGTAGACTAGTAGAGACTTAGTAAACAAACAATCCGGCTCTTATTATATGTGAACTAAAGAGTACAAGGTTTACACAACAGTTCCCACCCGC
Source organism: Notolepis coatsorum (assembly GCF_963971535.1). Taxonomy (NCBI): domain Eukaryota; kingdom Metazoa; phylum Chordata; class Actinopteri; order Aulopiformes; family Paralepididae; genus Notolepis; species Notolepis coatsorum. The sequence goes on along the minus strand of NC_140176.1, from coordinate 90,522,713 downwards.
TGTTTTATTGTATTTGTACCTGTACTATCCGCTGTCAGCTGTTTATCTCTCTTTGTGAGCTTGATTAAATAGCGTTAGCTCACGTTAGCTAGCGATAGCTCCGCGGCTAATTTTAGCTCACCCTAAACTAAATCAATGACTGTTCTAAAGCATTCAAGTAGTTTTCACTGCACATAGAAGTAGCCAAACAGTGGGAGCATTTCGGGAGCATAATACCAAAACCCAGGCAATTTCGAGCCCTTGAAGAGGGTTGGACTCAGACTGCACCCCTGTCTGACCCCACGGCTTTGAGGAAAGAAGTCTGTGTGATTTTCCTCAATTCTCACAGCACATGTGTTGTTGGTGTACATTGACTTTATGAGGTGTAGGTTTTCCCTACAATGCCACTTTCTAACAGTTTGTACAGCAGACCCTCGTGCCAAATTGAGTCAAATGCTTTTTGGAAGTCAACGAAACAGGAGTATACTTTGCTTTTATTTTTATTTATTTGGTAGTCGATTAGGGTGCTGAGGGTGAGAATGTGGTCTGTTGCACGGTGGTTTGGTTGGAAGCCAATCTGTGATTTGCTCAAGGCATTGTTGTTTGTGAGGAAATGTATGAGTCTGTGGTTGACAATCATACAGAGGATTTTTGCAAGGTTGCTGTTGACACAGATCCCATGGTAATTGTTTGTGTCAGATTTGTCTCCCTTTTTGTGGAGCGGTGTTATGAGTCCTTGGTTCCAAATATTGGGGAAGATCCCGGAGCTAAGGACAATATTAAGGAGTTTTAGTATAGCCAATTGGAATTTGGAGTCTGTGAATTTTATCATTTCATTTAGGATACCATCTGCTCCACAGGCCTTTTTGGTTTTAAGTAATTTTATTTTGTCCTGTAGTTCATTTAGTGTAATTGGGGAGTCTAGCGGTTTTATGGTTGACTCTAGGCTTTGTAGTTTATCTTGTATGTGTTTTAGCTGTTCATTATTTTGCATTGGGCTAAAGAGATTGGAGAAGTGGTTTACCCATACGTCTCCATTTTGGATGGGTAGCTCCTTGTGGTGTTGTTTGTTTAGTTTGTTAGGATAGTCTTAACTCTCCTAAAGCATCCAACGCGGTACCGTCCAATGGCGCACTGTTTTTTATTTTCGGCACTATTTTCTCATTTTTGGGCGGAGGGACACCATTTTTTGTGGCCATATTACGAACACCGGCCCCCACACACACAGCAAGTATCAATCCGCAGCTCTGACCAGAAGTCTATAAAAAACCCCGTCAATGTTTACTTTCAGGAGATGGGGATAAGTATAAACCTTTTTTGGCCAGTATTGATCAGTGGGCCAGGAAGTTGAGACTGCATCAGGGGGGAGTGGCGGAGCACACTCGGGGGCTATCAGTGCCATTTTGGCTATTGCCTGATCGAGTCATTGACCTTAGGTTCTTGAAGGAGGAGGATAAGGGCGAGATTGTGGAGGAAATAGAGAGGTTCCTTCTGGAATCAGGGGCTCTGGAGGTGTACACTGATGGCTCTGTGGATCCTGAAAGTGGGAGGGCAGGATTTGGGTGGTGGGTGCCTTGGTTAGGGATCGGTAAGGGACAAAGAATATCCGATGGCAGCTCAGTATTTGTGACAGAGTTGCTTGCCATCCTCTGGGCATTGTGGTGGGTGGAGGAAGTGGGACCAAGCCAGGTGATTATATGCTCTGACTCGGCTGCTGCACTGATGGCTCTGAGTGCAGGTGTGTCTAAAGCTCGCCCTGATCTCATTCAGGAAATAATGTTGGTTTTATATAGGATTGCGAAGGCAGGCTGGTCAGTGGAGTTTTGTTGGGTCCCGGGACACGCTGGGATTGCGGGGAATGAGATGGCTGACTCCCTTGCCAAACAGAGCCTGGGAAGGGAGGAAGAGATAGGTATTTCAATGGGAAGAGTAGAACTCAGAGATAAGATAAAGAAAGGAGTTGAGGCTGAGTGGCAGGATGAGTGGGAAAGGGGAACCAAGGGAAGGCACTATTTCTCTCTGCAGCCTCGGGTCAAGATCAAGGTGGAGGGATATGGGTCAAGGAGTGATAGGGTGAAGATGTGTAGACTGAGGCTGGGGCACTGTGGGTTGAACAGTAGCTTGTTCATTGTGGGCAAACATCCAGATGGGGTGTGTGAATGTGGAGAGACTGAAACTGTCGGGCATGTCTTCCTAAAATGTGAAAGGTATAGGAAAGAGAGGGAAATCTTTTATAAAAGTCTGGTAGAGCTGGGAGTATCTTCCTTCTCTCTTAAATCATTCTTTGGCATGGATAATGAGAACCACCAGTTGATCACAGAGGCAGTGCTGACATTTCTGCATGCTTCAGAGTTGTACCAGAGGATATAGCGTTAGTGTATGTATTAGTATTGGACAGGCAAGAGGAGCAGAGAAGAAGGAGAAAGTGTGAGTTGAAGAGGCCTAAAGATGGAACACCACTAGTGTAGTATAAGAAATGAGGAGGGAAGAAATACGCCAAGAAAGAAGAAGAAGAAGAAGAAGAAGAAGAGATCATCAAAAGAAGTGCGGAGGGCAGTAATACGCCACGATGCGTCTACTCTGCCGGAAATTCAAAAGAAGAAGAAGAAGAAGCTCCCGTTTTCCAAACTTTCCTCCAGAGCGAGCGGTCGCACAATGAATTTTCTCCGGGGATTCTGCGCCTGCCTGTACATTTCGAAACGACCGTGTAAGTACTGTGTTTACTAATCTGTTGAACTTCTTATAGCATTCGTTAACTTTTATGACCGTCTATAGTGTTTGTGAGATGTTTTTACAGAGATTCTGGTCATATTTTCCATCAAAAATCTTGTTTTGAAATCTACCGTGTGCGACTAGCAATTTCCCCCCAGGGAGAGTTACCTGTGAGTTGGCTAACATTCAGCGCTAGCTGCAGGCTAACGGCAACACAGTTGTCGTATTTATTTCGCAAATGCAGTGTTTTCAAATAAGCCACATTGCTGTATTTAGTGTATTCATTAGTGGGTCATATTCCTATATGTAACATATATCATTTTATCAACTTAGAATTGACGGCAGTGTCTAGATGCTGGAACTAGCTCCCATGCTAACAGCACCGGCTGAGATCCAGGAAGAGCGCCGTCATTCCCCTACCCAGGACAAAACGTTCAAGAAGGGCGAGGTTCTAGAAGGAAGACAAGGCTCTATGAAGATAATGGGGTAAGTTTGAAGAAAATTTTTAACACACACATGAACGTTTTATAATTATCATCACAATATGTAAATACAATTTTTTTTTTTTTTTTTATCAAATCTAGTTTCATTAATTAATTAATAACTTTTGAACAATAGATGCTATTTCTAATCTGTCAGCTGTTCTATATTACCAACAAGATTGTCTACATTCCATTCAAGATACATAAATCTGATTTAAGCAAGGAAAGTGTAATTTAATACATTTTTATCTTCCAAGTTTAATTTCAACAAGTTCAAGTGCAACTACATATGAACCATAATAATAAAAATTATGATGATAATCATACACTTATTTTATATCATTGGAAAGCCCTAGTTGTTAGCTTGGCACCAAATATGAGGTACTTTGAAATACCCAGTAACTAATAATCTATCACAAACCAATGCAATATCATGTTCAGGGATTTCCTAAATACAAGAAAGCTCTGGAAGAGTTTTAATGGATGACGGAGTTAGCTCTTTCTCTCTCTCTCTCTCTCTCTCTCTCTCTCTCTCTCTCTCTCTCTGGATAGTCTTAATGGATGACGGAGGTAGCTATCTCTCTCTCTCTCTCTCTCTCTCTCTCTCTCTCTCTCTCTCTCTCTCTCTCTCTCTCTCTCTCTCTCTCTCTCTCTCTCTCTCTCTCTCTCTCTCTCTACATGTCAGGATAGTCTTAATGGATGAAGCGTAACACAGAGAATAACAACCACAACAAAATAAGGCATTGTGTTTTCCTTCAAGGCGTCGGCTTCCATTTATTATTTCCAGGATCTCATTTCAGATCTGGTTAATTACTCTCTCACGCCTGACAGGAGCAAATCAGCACCGTAGCAGAGAGGATTAACTGTTTCCTGCTGACCCACACAGGACTAGCGCTTTTGTATGTGTGTGTGCGCAGTGCCGTCTGGGAGGAATGCGAGGCCCTGTGTGAGATTTAAATGCGAGCCCCCCCCCCCCTAATGGTAAAAATAAAAAAAATAAAAAAAAAATATATTTTTTTTTTATTTTTTTTTTTATTAATAAATTATTATTATTTATTTTTTTGCATACAGTCAACATATTCTTAAATAATAGCACTGCCCAAGGCTGGGTGTGTGTGTGTGGGGGGGGGGGGGTATGTGTGTGCATGCATGTGTCTAGGTGTGTGTGTGTATATTCTGTCTGTGTGTGAGGCCACATCCCAGACATCACCCCGTGGCACACACCCACACACCCCTGCTAACCCACCGAAGGGCGGGACGTAGGGGAGGTCCCAGACCTCAGAACCGCCTGGGAGACAGAACCCCCAGTCATGTCCATGAGGTAAAACCTAACGAAGGCACCCAGCCAACGTGTAGCAAAGGGCAATGCCCTCGCACAACCAATGTGACGTCAAGAGAGAGACTCCAAGAGAGAGAGAGCGAGCAAGAGAGAGAGAGCGAGAGAGAGAGAGCGCGAGAGAGAGCGCGCGAGAGAGAGAGAGAGAGCAAGAGAGAGAGCGAGCAAGAGAGAGAGAGCGAGAGAGAGAGCAAAAGAGAGCGCGCGAGAGAGAGAGAGAGCAAGAGAGAGAGAGAGAGCGAGAGAGAGAGCAACAGAGAGAGAGAGAGCGAGAGAGAAACAGAGAGAGAGAGAGAGCAAGAGAGAGAAAGAGAGACAGAGAGAGAGAGAGATCCATGGCAGGAATATAATAGATTGTATTAAAAACTCACCAAACGTCCAAGAGGAAGGAGACAACCGTGGAGTTGACGAAGTTCACCAGTCCATAATATCCCCCCGTTGGGATTAATTTGGGAGTCTGTTCCTAGTTTATCTGCCACACGTTAGCACTCGATAACGTAGCTAACGCTAGCTAGCTGTCCCTGCCTTTAGCTAAGCTACTAGCCGACATGGCTAGCCCGACTGAACCACACGTTAGCACTCGATAATGTAGCTAAAGCTAACTAGCTGTCCCTGCCTTTAGCTAAGCCGACATGGCTAGCCCGACTGAACCACACGTTAGCACTCGATAACGTAGCTAAAGCTAACTAGCTGTCCCTGCCTTTAGCTAAGCCGACATGGCTAGCCTGACTGAACTTTCTAACATGCAACAACTTTCATCTTCAGTCCATCTGCCGAACGTCCTCGTCGTCTTGGCATAACCTCCAATGCTGCATAGCGCTCCCAAGGAAATTGTCAGACGCACCCCGGCTGTACCTTACCTGTAACCCCTCCCCTCGTTGAAACCAATAGTATATCTGCTGCAGAGCCGCAGAGCTCCAATACTGCTCGCACACCCCCTGAGGCGGCCCTGTGTGTGTGTGTGTGTGTGTGTATACTGTATGTGTGTGGTGTGTACTGATGCATGTGCGTCTGTGTGTGGGTGCATGTGTGTGTGTGCATATGCATGTGTGTGTATACGTGTGTGTGTGTGTGTGTGCATATGCATGTGTGTATATGTATGTGTATGCATGTGTGTATATGTGTGTGTGTGCGTGTATATACTCTATGCATGTGTGTGCATATACGTGTGTGTGTGTGTGTATATATGTGTCTGTGTGTATTATGCACATGTGTGTGTGTGTGTGTGTGTTTGTTGTCTGTAATTCAATTTGACTAATTATAGAATTCCTGTATCAGTGATGGTTAATGAATACACACACACACAAAACACACAAAACACACACACATGCACACACACACACACACACACACACACACACACACACACACACACACACACACACACACACACACACACACACACACACACACACACACACACACACACACACACACACACACACACACACACACACACACACACACACACACACACACACACACACACCAGTGTTGCTGTTCAGACTCCACCCAGTACATGACCCGCCCCCACTGGTTTATGTTTTTTTAAATAATTTTGTATTTATTTAAAGGGGAACTATTTTACTATTTCTTTCACTATTTGGGCACTTTTACACAATTCCTGTGAGTCTATGGAACACCTCTGTAATATATATATTTTTTTTATTCATTGTTTTGTATTTCTAATCAAGTCCTAAAAAACAGCATTTTTCTACCTCAAGATCTCGAGCTGTTTTGAGCCTGGGCTGCAGGTGCAGGTGCAGGTGCCACCTAAACCACTGTGCAGCGGCGTCTTCGCCTGAACATTAACATGCAGCAGTGACTATATGACATCACATATAGGCACATTTTCAAACGACTCAGTTCAGTGAGGGTGAATATTGTGAGAGGAGAATTGGAAGAATGCGCCAATATGAGAATTTTGAGACATAGATCATATTAATATAAGTTCACATAGCTAGGAAACAATGCTAAACACTAAAAAAGGCCATTTATAAGATAGTTCCCCTTTAATATAAATAAAACCCATAAAACCCATTTAATAAATGTTCGCACATCAGTGCCCATGTTAATCAAATGAAAGGAAAGTGAGATATTAAGCATGTCATAAATAGTTATTATCACCTGAAAGTCACAGCACAGAGGAGCTCACATGACAGACCAGTCCATACCAGACCAGACCAGTCCAGAACAAACCAGTCCAGAACAAACCAGTCCAGAACTGACCAGTCCAGACCTGTTGAGACCAGACCAGACCAGACCAGTCCAGAACAGACCAGCCCAGACCAGTTCAGACCAGTCCAGACCAGACCATACCAGACCAGTATAGACCATACCAGTACTGACGAGATCATGAGTACTAATAATCAATAATATATGATCTCTAAGGACATGAAAGTCGACTAATAATCAATAATATATGATCTCTAACGACATGAGAGTCTACTACTAATCAATAATCAATCATATATGATGTCTAATGACATGAGAGTCTACTAATAATCAATAATATATTATCTCTAACAACATGAGAGTTTACTAATAATCAATAATCAATAATATATGATCTCTAAGGACATGAGAGTCGACTAATAATCAATACTCAATAATATATGATCTCTAACGACATGAGTCTACTAATAATCAATAATAAATCAAATATTATCTCTAACGACATGAGTGTCTAGTCTACTAATAATCAATAATCAATCATATATGATCTCTAACAACATGAGCGTCTACAAATAATCAATAATCAATAAGATATGATCTCTAACGACATGAGTCTACTAATAATCAATAATCAATAACATGATCTCTAACGACATGAGAGTCTACTAATACTCCATAATTTATGATCTATAACGACATGATAGTCTACTAATAGTCAATAATCAATAATATGATCTCTAACAACATGAGAGTCAACTAATAATCAATAAGATATGATCTCTAACGACATGAGAGTCTACTAATAGTCAATAATCAATAATATGATCTCTAACAACATGAGTCTACTAATAATCCATAATATATGATCTATAACGACATGATAGTCTACTAATAGTCAATAATCAATAATATGATCTCTAACGACATGAGAGTCAACTAATAATCATTATGATCTCTAACAACCTCTCTCTCTCTCTCTCTCTCTCTCTCTCTCTCTCTCTCTCTCTCTCTCTCTCTCTCTCTCTCTCTCTCTCTCCAGCTGTTTGATTGACTTTCTATTAGGATAATCCTTTAAGGGATTTAATACGTCTGAGTCACTTGGAAAGAGAGAAGGAAGGAGGAAAGGAGAGGTTAGTAGGAAAGAAAGAAAGACAGAAAGAGAACGGTAGGGGTCTCGGAAGAGAGATTAGGGGGGGGGGGGGGGGGATATATATGATATATATTGAAAGCAACAGTATTTATGTGGCAGTCTCATTGTGAACCTGCAGTTGTACCCTCCTGGTTCAATTATCTGTCAAGGAATTAAGATTAGAATCTTCCATCCCTTCACACCTGACACTGCAATTACAAAGGGGTCCTGTTTTCCCAACCTTTATGTTAATATGTTCCACATTCGTGATAAAGGCGAACTATGCCCAATATCCCAATTCATACATTTTATTCCTGTTATCTGGACTAAGAGCACCCAGGAGAATGTTCTGAGTATATGATGGTATAGAACAGTGATTCCCAACCTGGGGTCCGCCAGACCACAGATGATTTGAGGTCTTTTTTTTTTTTTTTTTTTTTTTTTTCAGAGAAATGTTTAATTAGCTGAAGAGACATCAGGCGTCTAAGCACCCAGAAACCGTTGGGAAGGATCCGGACTTTTTTCGGAGGAAAGAACAGTCTCTCAAGGCGAACAAGCCTGTTGATGTTAGAGTAGCGTGGAGCAGGGGTGGCAGTGATTTACAGAAGGCTACCGAAGCCTCCTTTGAGTGTTCGCTTTTAATTGCAAAAGCAAAGAAACCGCACAATATTGGCGAGCAGCTCATCAAACCAGCCTGCATCAAAATGGTTTAGAAACTGTGCGGCCCACAGGTGGCGGATAAACTAAAATCAGTACCACTCTTGAACAATGTAGTGAAAGACCGAATTGATAAGATGTCAAGTGATTGCGAGCAGCAGCTGTCAGAAAAGCTTAGAAAGGGTCCATTTGCCATACAACTTGATGAAACTACAACTGTCGCAGACGAGGCTGTGCTCGTCGTTTATGTGCAATATATCGAAAATGAGGATCTGAAGCAGGACATTCTCATGTCAGTCAACCTTACTACCACCACTCGAGGTGAGGATATTTTTACTGCAGTGGATTCTTACTTCATTCAACATAAATGCAAACCGTTCACCATTAGGGCCTGATTTGAGAGGATGAATACAGGATTTGAATATTGGCCAACATTTTGAAATACATATGGTGCAAGATTAGATTTGTTGATTGAAGGCACAAGTCAAAGAAGCATAGTGGGTCTAATTATGATGCATATGCCTGTGTATAAGCAGTTTGTTATTAAAATTAAAAAAAAAAGGTATTAAACCCAGCTAGGACAGATTCTCTCTGCTACTGATTGGAATTTCCTGTCTCATATTTAGTTTAATTTGTTGCATTGATTTGTTCCATAAATGCAAACCGTTCACCATTAGGGCCTGATTTGAGAGGATGAATACAGCATTTGAATATTGGCCAAACATTTTGAAATGCATATGGTGCA
>NC_140176.1:90505998-90508498 GCF_963971535.1 Notolepis coatsorum | reverse complement strand
AGGAGAGGACAAGCGGACAAGAGGACGGGAGGACGAGAGGACGAGAGGACGAGAGGACAAGAGGACGAGAGGACGAGAGGACAAGAGGACGAGAGGACGAGAGGACGATGAGGACGAGAGGACAAGAGGACAATAGGACAAGAGGATGAGATGACAAGAGGACAAGAGGACGAGAGCACAAGAGGACGAGAGGACAAGAGGACGAGAGGACAAGAGGACAAGAGGATGATAGGACAAGAGGAGGAGAGGACAAGAGGAGGAGAGGATGAGAGGACAAGAGGACGAGAGGACAAGAGGACGAGAGGACAAGAGGACAAGAGGACAAGAGGACAAGAGGATGATAGGACAAGAGGAGGAGAGGACAAGAGGAGGAGAGGATGAGAGGACGAGAGGACGAGAGGACAAGAGGACAAGAGGACGAGAGGACAAGAGGACAAGAGGACGAGAGGACGAGAGGAGGAGAGGACAAGAGGACAAGAGGACGAGAGGACAAGAGGACAAGAGTACGAGAGGACAAGAGGACAAGAGGACAAGAGGACGAGAGGACGAGAGGAGGAGAGGACGAGAGGACAAGATGACGAGAGGAGGAGAGGACGAGAGGACGAGAGGACGAGAGGAGGACGAGAGGACGAGAGGACAAGAGGACAAGAGGACGAGAGGACAAGAGGACGAGAGGACAAGAGGACAAGAGGACGAGAGGACAAGAGGACAAGAGGACAAGAGGACAAGAGGACGAGAGGAGGAGAGGACGAGAGGACGAGAGGAGAAGAGGACGAGAGGAGGAGAGGACAAAAGGACGAGAGGACAAGAGGAGGAGAGGACGAGAGGACGAGAGGAGGAGAGGAGGAGAGGACGACGAGGACGATGAGGACGAGAGGGACAAGAGGACGAGAGGAGGAGAGGAGGAGAGGAGGAAGAGGACGAGAGGACAAGAGGACAAGAGGACAAGAGGACGAGAGACGAGAGGACGAGAGGACAAGAGACGAGAGGACGAGAGGACAAGAGGACAAGAGTACGAGAGGACGAGAGGAGGAGAGGACAAGAGGACAAGAGGACGAGAGGACAAGAGGACAAGAGTACGAGAGGACAAGAGGACAAGAGGAAAGAGACGAGAGGACGAGAGGAGGAGAGGACGAGAGGACAAGATGACGAGAGGAGGAGAGACGAAGAGGACGATGAGGACGAGGACGAGAGGACGAGAGGACAAGAGGACAAGAGGACGAGAGGACAAGAGGACGAGAGGACAAGAGGACAAGAGGACGAGAGGACAAGAGGACAAGAGGACAAGAGGACAAGAGGACGAGAGGAGGAGAGGACGAGAGGACGAGAGGAGAAGAGGACGAGAGGAGGAGAGGACAAAAGGACGAGAGGACAAGAGGAGGAAGAGGACGATGAGGACGAGAGGAGGAGAGGAGGAGAGGACGAGAGGACGAGAGGACGAGAGGACAAGAGGACGAGAGGAGGAGAGGAGGAGAGGAGGAGAGGACGAGAGGACAAGAGGACAAGAGGACAAGAGGACGAGAGGACGAGAGGACGAGAGGACAAGAAGACGTAGAGGACGAGAGGACAAGAGGACGAGAGGACGACGAGGATGAGATGACAAGAGGACGAGAGGACGAGAGCACAAGAGGACGAGAGGACGAGAGGACAAGAGGACGAGAGGACGAGAGGACAAGAGGACGAGAGGACGACGAGAGGACGAGAAGATCTCTCAAAGGGTAACAAGCAGCTGGTGTTATAGAGATATGGTGAGCAGCTCTGGTGTTATAGAGATATGGTGAGCAGCTCTGGTGGTATAGAGATATGGTGAGCAGCTCTGGTGTTATAGAGATATGGTGAGCAGCTCTGGTGTTATAGAGATATGGTGAGCAGCTCTGGTGATATAGAGATATGGTGAGCAGCTCTGGTTGTTATAGAGATATGGTGAGCAGCTCTGGTGTTATAGAGATATGGTGAGCAGCTCTGGTGTTATAGAGAGAGATTGGTGAGCAGCGCTGGTGTTATATAATATATGGTGAGCAGCTCTGGTGTTAGAGATATGGTGAGCAGCTCTGGTGTTATAGAGATATGGTGAGCAGCTCTGGTGTTATAGAGATATGGTGAGCAGCTCTGGTGTTACAGAGATATGGTGAGCAGCTCTGGTGTTATAGAGATATGGTGAGCAGCTCCAGTGTGGTTACAAATAAGGAGTGTTTTGGAAATGAGTGTAAGCCAATGAATTTCTCGTTGAGAGTCAGTTGGTTGGTCAGTTGGTTGGTTGGTCAGTTGGTCGGTAGGTTTCTTAGTTGGTCGGTCAGTTGGTTGGTCAGTTGGTCGTTCAGTTTGTTGGTTAGTTGGTCCGTCGGTTGGTTGGTTCGGTCGGTTGGTCAGTTGGTCGTTCAGTTTGTTGGTTAGTTGGTCGGTCGGTCGGTCGGTTGGTCAGTTGGTTGGTCAGTTGGTTGGTTGGTCGATCCACAACAATGCTCCCAAAGTCTAAACATTAGAGTCTAATTTGCAGCAA
>NC_140176.1:90370998-90500998 GCF_963971535.1 Notolepis coatsorum | reverse complement strand
TTTTAAAGGCATCTGGGGAAGTACCGGTTCTAAGGGAGGTGCAGTGATGGGCAAGCTACTTGGAAAATGTAGCAAGCTACACTACAAGTTACTCTCGATTAAATATAGCTCAACTACAATGGAAGCTATCCCCAGAGAAATGTAGCAAGCTACACTACAAGAACATGGCAAAAATAGCTAGCTACATCAGCACTTTTTTTTTTTTTTTTTTACTTCGTGATCAAGTTTCCACCAAACAAATAGGCAGGCAAAAAAAATTCTCAGTTTGATTGTTTATTATAAAACTGAAACAAGCCCTCTGTCTGGCTTTTTGTGTCATCCTTTTAACATGAACTTGTATTATGTACAAAATCCAGGAAGGCAAGTTTAGCTGGGTGCAGCCTCTACAAAAGAAAAGAAAGAGACCATTTGGTTTTATCAGTTTTTATAGTATAGTTTGTTGATTACTTTTGATGCAGTAATGGTCTTTTTCTTTTCTTTTCTTTATCCCTAAACTCTGCATCTTCTGAAACCTGCCCACTTTATCAACCAAAAACACACTTCTTCAATATCTGAATTGTAACTGTTTTACTTCATTTTACTAGTATTATGCTACCATGTATATACTACTACCAACTATGCTAATATGTCTATACTACTACAGTATGTACTCAGAGTATAACACTCAAGCTTGACACTGACAAACAATACTACTTATCCTTGGCTGCTAGATATGTACCACTTCTGCTGACTTGTTGTACACAATTTGTAAGTTGCTTTGAATGAAAGTGTCAGCTAAATGACCAAATGTATTTAAATATGTAACTCACAAAACATTCCATGGCCCCAAAATCATGTGGGGACCCCCCCCTGGGGGTCCTGTCCCACAGGTTGAGAACCACTGCTTTTCCCTCTTTTTTTCTTTTCTCCACCCCCATAATATTGTTCATTTTCTGCCTACAGTGAAACATCATCATGATAGCAGCTATCTGTTAGTTAAAGCGCTGCCAGGATCCTGATGAGAGTCCGTAAACACGATCACATAACCCCCATCCTTCACTCACTACACTGGCTCCCCGTCTCATCCCGGATCAACTACAAAATCCTTACAATCACCCATAACTGCATAAACGGACACGCACCCCTCTACCTTCAGGAACTCATCACTCCACAATCCTTCACCCGCACCCTCAGATCCGCAGGTAGCCTGCTCCTTCAGGTCCCCAATACCCGGCTCTGCACCATGGGTGACCGAGCCTTCTGCACGGCTGCACCACGCCTGTGGAACAGCCTCCCCATCCAGCTGAGGGCACCACAGAGCCTGGACTCTTTCAAAAAGGCCTTTGACTGTTAGCTTTTTATTTAAATTTTATTGCGCTCTGTTTTTAAATTGTCTGTTTATACTATGTTTTTAATTAACTATGTTCTATTTTTATTCTGTATTTTATTTTATTTGTTTTACTAATAACTATTTTATTCTATTTTTTTTAACTGTTTTAACCATGTAGTGTAGCACTTTGGGATCCCAGCGAACAAAAAGTGCATTACAAATCCAATCTATTATTATTATTATTATTAAAGCTGTTGACAAAAAGTGTACTGACTTGTGTGCTGTTTGGGAACAGTTGATTTTCATCAGCTCACCTGAATGTGTTCTCAAGTTAGTGCTGGTCGTGTGGGCAGTTGAGAGCAGCATATGTTTTAGCCGTTTTTTCAGTCAAACTCATAAATGTGTCCCAGATAGGGCCATGGAGAGGCATTGTTGTTATTGACATCATCATCTTCATCAATGCCATCGAACCCCTCTGCCATTTTGCGCGGACTGGTTCATGTAATCCGTTAAATTGCATTCATTCATTCAGTACGTCTGTGTTTTGATTTTCACTTCCTGATTTGCGGGTTGGAGTCCCGCCCTATCCTGCCTCTGATTGGCCTACCCGTAATGTTTTGGCCTACCATACCCAATCGTGAGTTGTCATACTCATATCTAAACCAACCAACCAATCATAGTGGGTTTTTTACGGGGAGTTTTTTTTTCTCCTCACAAATCTTTATACTAGTCTAGACTGTTTCCTTGCTAAGCGGATGGTTTTGTTATAGGCAGTTAAAGCATCTTTGTATATATCACAGCAGATGGTGTTTTTTGTTTTTCGCCATTTTCGCTCCGCTGCGCGACATTTCCTTTTTTCTTTGCTGACCGCATTATAGTTCAACCGGGGCGAGGCTCTGGTTTTCTTCTTTTTCGTTTTCAGTGTATACTTATATAACGGTTGTGACATCGTCACCTTAAACTTCGATGCCCCAAGGGAGTTTCGAACCTGTGGTCTCCCACGCCACGGGCAACAGCACAGAAGTGAACTCACTGCTTTGTAACGTGTCTATGTGTCTTTTGAGGATGAGAGTGAGTTTAACCCATAGAGCACCGCTACTCGCCACAGTCACTTCACAACATCGGAAGTCCATCGTGACTGCGCTTCGCGGTACCGTCCATTACACTTATATACTTATATATACCTATTGTTATCACAATCTCTGCCAAAACGCTGAGAAGTGCACAGTGAGTGGTTGCCATGGTAACTATATACTGTGACAGAAACCACTGGAAGCTGGTCTTTTCTGACAATTATGAAAATACACAGAAAATATGTGTCAGTCAGTACTTCAAATAGGGAAGAAAAATACTGTATGACAGATTCTTAGATATGGATGACTCCCTGTTCAAAGAGAGAGGGGTCAGGGCTGGTCCCACAAAACACCATACATTTTCTCTTTAAGTATGACACAGGTTTAATTTCTCCTTAGATGAGACTCTTAGTTAACCTCTTAACATGTACCGGGTCTTATACGACCCGCTTTGCACTCGCGGCACTTTGGCCTCGTTTTTAAGGCGATCCAATGCTTTTATGCCAATGAACCGATACATTGTTTGAAAGCTAAGATTGTCACCGTTCAATTTACACCCTACTCAACATATTAGGTGCTCGCAATCTCCGGGAATAAGGCAAAACAACCAACGAGCGGCATTCTGAAAAAGTAACCACCTCCTGTTTCGCCTTCCGGTAATCGGTCCAATCACGTCTGACCGGTGAAAATGATTGGCCACTTTTGTAGCCAATGAAATTCTGCAAACAGGGATATATGACTCGAAGGCTGTTGCACAGAATCCCTTAAACGGTTTCCTTAGATTAAGGAACAGTTTTTATGCATTTACTGCAGTGAAAAATATTTTACAGGGGAAAGACCTACAGTTTCTCCTGCGCGCCCAGCTCTGTGCGCTTGTGATCAGCCTCACCTGTATCGTCTCACAAAGGTGGCCTAATGGTAAACAGCAGTGGTTCCCAAACCTTTTTTAGTCAGGCCCCCCCTGGAGTAATTGGAAAGATTTAGGCTTTCGATTAAAACATCTCTTAAAAAAAGGAATTGCTGACCTCAGTAGACGTGAGGTCAAGCCTGTGGCTCGTCATACTGTGTTGCTCTTGTCTCTGTAACCTGAGTAGGCCTGTCCCCGACTAAATATTTGTATAGTCGACTTTGATTGGCCAAAATTTGCAGATAGTCGGGCCGATAATAAATTTTTTTTGGATCATTCCATTTGGGCTGTGGGGGGTGCTTAATATTTGAAGGAGTCGACTGAAGGCTTCTTGTCCTCTGCGAAAGCATGCAATTGGTCCACTGATGGATACATCTTGATGTTTGTCTAGTCACGTGTGTTCATTAGACGGGTGAAATCCTCTGTGCCCATTTTCTCTCTCAGTTAGCTTCACTGGTATGCGCACCATTAGCGTTTCTTTCTTTTTGCATTCAGCTTTTTTTTGCTCCTGTCAGTGTCATAAACCTTTCCATTTAGTTTTCAGATTTTTCTCTCTCCCTGGTTGGATAGCTAACGTCAGCTAACGTAGCGTCAGCTAACGTAGCGTCAGCTAGCTCGCTCGCTAACACAGGTGATATAACTGATCTTGTGTGACCGCAACCAACAAAGCAGTGTTTGTTTACAGCTCTTGTGTGAAACACATTGTATTTAAATTTGAATACATTTCGTTCCACTCTGATTGTTTTGTTCCACTGCTAGTCTCTCGTAGCCAGACCTCTCTCCACACTGTGTTAGCGCTGTGCTAGTCTCTCATAGCCAGACCTCTCTCCACACTGTGTTAGCGCTGTGCTAGTCTCTCGTAGCCAGACCTCTCTCCACACTGTGTTAGCGCTGTGCTAGTCTCTCATAGCCAGACCTCTCACCACACTGTGTTAGCGCTGTGCTAGTCTCTCGTAGCCAGACCTCTCTCCACACTGTGTTAACGCTGTGCTAGTCTCTCGTAGCCAGACCTCTCTCCACACTGTGTTAGCGCTGTGCTAGTCTCTCGTAGCCAGACCTCTCTCCACACTGTGTTAGCGCTGTGCTAGTCTCTCATAGCCAGACCTCTCACCACACTGTGTTAGCGCTGTGCTAGTCTCTCGTAGCCAGACCTCTCTCCACACTGTGTTAGCGCTGTGCTAGTCTCTCGTAGCCAGACCTCTCTCCACACTGTGTTAGCGCTGTGCTAGTCTCTTGTAGCCAGACCTCTCTCCACACTGTGTTAGCGCTGTGCTAGTCTCTCGTAGCCAGACCTCTCTCCTAGAGCCATATGGAATCCGTGATCACGGAATCGCGGACGGAATCGCGGAATTGAGCAATAAAAATGGAATCAACTATAAAAAAAAAATTAATTAAACTTTTTTTTTTTTTTTTTACTTTTTTTTTTTTTTTTATGTTGTGGGACTTGTACAGCACTTTGTTCAACTTTGTCAGTGCTGTAAAGTTTAAACCTTTTTAAATCTTAGACAAACAAAACACTTTGCTTTCATGAAATATTGTAAGCAGTCATTTGAGGCTTTATAAAAGCAGCACAATGAACACAAATCTGTCAGTGCCGAGTCCGACCTCATCTTAAATAACAAACGGCATTGCTTGTTGTAGTTAACAAAGAGAGGCGGAGTTGATTTTGCAAAAATATATATACCTTTTTATTTTTATTTTTTTTAATAATCGAATTTTATTTTCATATTCGAATGAAATAAATGAATGAAGCTTCGAAGTATTTAAGACAGCCCTATTAAATGGACTGTTATATCTTATTAAATTGTGGACATTTATTCATTCCCACTTATTAGACACTATTTCTGATGGTAAAATGAGCGTACAAAGCAAAATACAGAATTCTGAAATATTAAAACGGAAAAAACGGAATTTGGAAAAAAATAAAATGGAATTTGGAAAAAAATAAAACGGATTTCATATGGCTCTACTCTCTCCACACTGTGTTAGCGCTGTGCTAGTCTCTCGTAGCCAGACCTCTCTCCACACTGTGTTAGCGCTGTGCTAGTTTCTCGTAGCCAGACCTCTCTCCACACTGTGTTAGCGCTGTGCTAGTCTCTCAAGATACAAGATACAAGATACAAGAGTTTTATTTGTCACGGCATACAGGTATACAGTGAAATGCGGAGGGTCTCGCCCGCAACGATGTGCATAATACAAGTAATAATATAATATAAGAGTCCAACCAATAGAGCGACATAGTGCAATAACAAGTAAACAAAGTAGGCATATCGGTATCTGTACATTCTTAAAGTGATCTTTCCTTCTGTAAAGTGTCCGTAGTGTGAGCGTGTGCAGCATGAGTGTGTGTGTGCTCGTAGCCAGACCTCTCTCCACACTAGCGCTGTGCCAGCAGTCCAATAGACCAGTATGACCAACGATAAAACTACAGTATATGAGGGAACAACCATAGAACTATATGAGGGAACGACGTCCCCAGCAGTCCACTAGACTCGTAGGAACAACCATAGAACTATATGAGGGAACAACCATAGAACGATATGAGGGAACAACCATAGAACTATATGAGGGAACAGTGTCTCCAGCAGTCCACTAGACTAGTAGGAACAACCATAGAACTATATGAGGGAACAGTGTCTCCAGTAGTCCACTAGACTAGTAGGAACAACCATAGAACTACAGTATATGAGGGAACAAACATAGAACTATATGAGGGAACAACGTCTCCAGCAGTCCACTAGACTCGTAGGAACAACCATAGAACACATTTTCTTTTTTCTCTCTCAAAAAAGTGCATTTTTGTGCCATAATTTTGTTTAACCAATTTTAAGGGTATCCTTAAGTAAAATACCAAGATAAAGAGAAAACCTTAAATGTAGCGGTTTACATGTCAAGGTTTAATTGAAGGAAACCGGATTTTAAGGAAAATATTAACCTTCTGTATTGTCGCAGTGAAAGGGTTAATCATTGGGTATAGTGTGGTGGTGAAAGGGTTAAGGTGTTTTGTGCCGCCGGCCCCCAGTCTCGTTAGTTCGGCGGCAGAGGGAAGCCGTTTGTCTTTAGACAGACTTTGAGTGAGCGAGCGAGTGAGCGAGTGACCTGAACTTGCTGCAGTCTGTCTGCACAGGCCGCTTCTACAAGAAAAGTACGACTTCGTGCAACGCGATTGGTTCTGAGAGAAACAAAGCTGGACCTCAATCACAGAGAAGGACCTCCCTCCTCATTTGCATTCGACAACGGCGCCAACAAGGCCGTCATTAACCCCGTCAGAGCTGGCCTCTGCTGGGAAAGGGCGAGAGGGGCTGATTACAGACTAAGTCGGCCACTGATGGGATCCAATTTCAAAACATGTCATTATCCGTGTTTAGAGATCTTGTCATCTCTTGTGGCTTGCATGCCAATTCACAACACAGACTGGAACGTGTTCCGCGACACAGATAACATTAATGCCTACACGGAGACAGTGCTGGACTATGTTTGTACTAGGGTGAAAGAAACAATCCCCACTACCAAAATGAAAGTTTACCCAAATCAAAAACCCTGGGTAGACAAATCCGTCCGTGAAGCTCTGAGAGAGCGCACCAAAGCATACAACGACGGCCTAGAGGCAGGCAACATGAATGACCACAAGGTGGCGCGATACAACGTAAGGAGGACTGTGTCAGAGGCCAAACGACGCTACAGGGATAAAATTGAACTCCAGTTTGAACAAGCTGACTCTAGAGCTATGTGGCAGGGGCTCAAAACGATGACAGACTACAAAGGCGCCTCCCTCAAACTGAACAGTGACATCTCCTTAGCAAATGACCTCAATACCTTCTATGCGAGGTTTGATGCTGGTAATAACAACACCAGCTCACAAGCCTCGGCAATGGGGGGGGGGGGGGGGTCGGCTGCTGATGGAGGCGCAGTGTTCAGGGTAACAGAGCATGAGGTGAGGCGGACCTTTAAAAAAGTGAATATCAGGAAGGCAGCAGGTCCAGACGGCATCCCCGGCCGCGTCCTAAAAGTCTGTGCCGACCAACTGGCCCCAGTATTCACTGACATATTTAACCTGTCCTTAGAACAGGCTGTCATCCCCACCTGCCTGAAGAAGTCCACTATTATCCCTGTACCCAAAAAATCCAAGCCTGCTTGCCTCAACGACTACCGCCCTGTAGCTCTCACCTCCATAGCCATGAAGTGCTTCGAGAAGCTAGTAAAGGGCTACATCTGCTCCTCCCTCCCCATCAACATGGACCCCCTGCAATTTGCATACCGCCCCAACAGGTCCACGGAGGACGCCATATCCCATGTGCTGCACACAGCAGCATCACACCTGGACAAGAGGCAGGGGAACTATGTGAGAATGCTATTCATCGACTACAGCTCGGCATTCAATACCATAGTCCCCTCCATACTCATAGCCAAGCTCAGGGACCTGGGCTTGGGCTATGACCTCTGCCAGTGGGTCTTGGACTTCCTGACTGGCAGACCCCAGGTGGTGAGAGCAGGCAACTGCACCTCCTCATCCATCACCCTCAACATAGGGGCCCCCCAGGGCTGTGTTCTGAGTCCCCTCCTCTACTCCCTGTACACACACGACTGTGTGGCTCAGCGGAGTAGCAATACAATCGTCAAATTTGCTGACGACACAGTGGTGGTGGGCCTGATCTCTGCCAACGACGAGAGGGCCTACCTGGAAGAGGTCAAGGTCCTGGCGGGATGGTGCCAGGAAAACAGCCTCTCCCTGAACGTCAGCAAAACAAAGGAGATGATTGTGGACTTCAGGAGGTCGGGGGTCAAGGACTACAGCCCCCTCAGCATCGACGGGGCACCGGTTGAGAGAGTCAACAGCTTCAAGTACCTCGGAGCCCACATATCCGAGGACTTGACATGGACCACACACATTAACAGTGTGGTGAAGAAGGCACGACAACGCCTCTACTTCCTCAGGCGCCTAAGGAAGTTCCAAGTCAGCCAGAAGATCCTTAAGAACTTCTACTCATGTACAATAGAGAGCATCTTGACCGGCAACATCACCTCCTGGTTTGGGAATAGCACTGCAAAAGACCAAAGCAGACTACAAAGAGTGACACGTTCAGCCGAACGCACAATTGGAGGGGGGCTCCCCACCCTCCAGAACATTTACTACAAGCGTTGCAAGGGGAAGGCTAAGAGAATTATTAAGGACTCGAGCCACCCGAACAACTGCCTCTTTGAACTGCTGCCGTCAGGCAAGCGATACAGGAGTCTCAAGGCGAGCACAGAAAGACTCAGAAGTAGCTTCTATCCCCAGGCCATCAGGCTGCTAAACGAACAATGAATGAACACTACACAACAACTACCACCAAACACACATAGCACACACATCCACACGCACACACTCACTTTAAACAAACACACTGTAGCACCCACTCCACACACTTTATAGCACACACCCACTTTAAACAAACACACTGTAGCACCCACTCCCCACACTTTATATTTATGGATGAAGGATTGCACTACAACTCGTACACCTTACTGTAAATTGTACCTAAAATTGTACCTCATCCCATTTCTGCTTTGCACTAGATAGTACTGTACATTAGTACACTGCATAGTATTGTGTATTGTATATTATATGGTAACTCAGAACATTGTACATATGTCTATACCGAACACTGTGACCTCATTTTCTTCTTCTAAATTCATGCTATATTATGTTATTATGTTATTTGATACTATCTTGTCTAGCACAGTCTCTGGAGCGTAACAGTAAGAAGCATTTTGTATGAAAGTATTCTGTACTTCTGTATGACAACTATTAAAGAACTTGAACTTGAACTTGAATTCGCCGCGTGAGACCTGTGCACTCGGGAATGATATAACACACCAATGAATAAATGAATTATTGGACGCTTCTGTGTGTGTGACCTCTCTACACCCGCCCCGCTTACTGACTTAATAACTGTCACCGGAGTCAAGGTGGATGTATTCAGGTTGTTTAATTCTGTTGTCTGAAATGGGATACAGAAGAAGAAGTCTTTATTTGTCATGCAGTTTAACACAGACATGAGATGGGTGACACACAGGAACACGCACACACATGCATTGGGTCACCGATGAAATGTCTCTCTGCACTTGACCTATCCCGTTGTCCAAGTTGGGCAGCCAGGAGCAGATAGGGGCTGCTGTGTGGGGCCGCGCCCCGGGGACCAATCCAAGTGCTCCTGTCCGTCTTCGTCAGGCAACGCGACAGCGTTAGCGATCTGTTGTGCATGTTTTTCCATTGGGTTTATCTTATCGGGAGAGGAAACCCTTGCAAGCACGGGGAGAACATGCAAACTCCACACAGAAAGGCCCGGGAGATACCCCACCTGGGTAACTGGCAACGCGGAAACCTGGTCCCCAAGCGGGAATCGAACCCTGGACCTTCTAGCTGTGAGGCGACAGTGTTAACCACTACACCACCATGCCGCATTAACACACAACTCGGGCATAGTAGTAGGTAGGTTGGTTGATACGGCTCTCTCTCGTTGACTTGGGTTTAAAAGACATAGGGATATGTGTATTACCACACCAGGCTTCGCCCAGGATGGTCAAACCAGATGGTTGTGTGTGTACACATCCTATACACAGACACACACACACCTGTGTTTATGTTTGTTTGTAAAGCTCCAGGGTTCAGGCTGTAGACTAAATCAATCTATTGATTAAGGCATCAACTAATATATGACATGTTTTCTATAGGAGCTGAAGGCCGTGACGATCGCAGGAAAATCACTTTCTGTCACAACAGCCACAATATGGTCCGATGCCTCTGAAACGCACCAGGTACCTTTGTGATTTAGAAAACAACCCCTGTGTGATTGGTTGGTTGCCTTTCAAAGAGACAAATCGACCAACCACAGCCCAGATCTACCAACCACAGACATCTCTACTCCCTGAACTGTTCTCTTTATTGAGACCTCAATCTCCCTGAACTGTTCTCTCTATTGAGACCTCAGTCATCCTGAACTGTTCTCTCTATTGAGACCTCAGTCATCCTGAACTGTTCTCACGGGGAGCAAGCACGGGGAGAACATGCAAACTCCACACAGAAAGGCCCGGGAGATACCCCACCTGGGTAACTGGCAACGCGGAAACCTGGTCCCCAAGCGGGAATCGAACCCTGGACCTTCTAGCTGTGAGGCGACAGTGTTAACCACTACACCACCATGCCGCATTAACACACAACTCGGGCATAGTAGTAGGTAGGTTGGTTGATACGGCTCTCTCTCGTTGACTTGGGTTTAAAAGACATAGGGATATGTGTATTACCACACCAGGCTTCGCCCAGGATGGTCAAACCAGATGGTTGTGTGTGTACACATCCTATACACAGACACACACACACCTGTGTTTATGTTTGTTTGTAAAGCTCCAGGGTTCAGGCTGTAGACTAAATCAATCTATTGATTAAGGCATCAACTAATATATGACATGTTTTCTATAGGAGCTGAAGGCCGTGACGATCGCAGGAAAATCACTTTCTGTCACAACAGACACAATATGGTCCGATGCCTCTGAAACGCACCAGGTACCTTTGTGATTTAGAAAACAACCCCTGTGTGATTGGTTGGTTGCCTTTCAAAGAGACAAATCGACCAACCACAGCCCAGATCTACCAACCACAGACATCTCTACTCCCTGAACTGTTCTCTTTATTGAGACCTCAATCTCCCTGAACTGTTCTCTCTATTGAGACCTCAGTCATCCTGAACTGTTCTCTCTATTGAGACCTCAGTCATCCTGAACTGTTCTCTCTACTGAGACCTCAGTCATCCTGAACTGTTCTCTCTACTGAGACCTCAGTCATCCTGAACTGTTCTCTACTGAGACCTTAGTCAGTCTGAACTGTTTTTATTGAGACCTCATACATTTACATTTAGTCATTTAGCTGAAACGCTTTTATCCAAAGCGACTTACAAGTTCTGTACGACAAGTCATCAGGAAGGGCACAACTCTATCAGCTGAGTAACAATGTTCATCAAAGTGTTGAGTGCATGACAGCAAGGTTAGTTAGGGTTAGATTTATTTATTAATTATTTTTTCATTTCAGATAATGGTTGAAGAATTTCGTCTTTAGTCGACGGCGACAGAAAGGGAGAGGATGCACTTCTACTCCTCCACAATCTCCACTGGCTCCCCATCATATACAGCAGGGGTCAGCAACCTTTTTGACATGGAGTGCCTGTTTGAAATATAGTTGTAACTAGTGTGCCTCAACAATATTCCATGCATTTTTTTTCTCATAATCAGATATTTGTAATGATATTTCTTACATTATTACATCATTATTGTTATTGTTATTATTAACACTATTATTATGATGGTTGTATCAACCCTAAATCTGAGTTGGGGGGGGGGAATGCAATGCAGACAAACAGCTGCATACAGTGCGACCATTTCACTCACATTTGCCCATTCATTTTTGGACACATCACACACCATCGGTGTGTGTACTGTACGTGTGCTGTCATAGCTCCACCTACAGGCCTAATGGAGAACACCAGGAGAACAACAGGATGTGAATGGAGGGTGAATGTGAGGTATATTGTGTAAATAAGTTTTGATTGATCGCAAGACTACACTGTAAAAAAATTATAATAATAAGTTACCAGAACTTAAAAATATTGAGTTCAGTTACTGTGCATTAAGGTTTTCAGTTTTCAATCCATAATAAGTTAACAGAAAAATAAGTACACAAGCACATTATTTCAACCTAATAAAACTATGTTTATTGTCATTGTTTTAAGAACACAAGTTGACTTGGTAATACTCACATTTTGAGTAAAAAAAATGGCTTTTAACATGTGCAATGTTCAATGAAATAGAAAAATAAATAATAAAAATTGTTGATTAATCCCACTGGTTACAATGGTGACTGTTGTGAAGGGCCAGATTAAACCGAATATATATATTTATTTATATATATATATTTAATTGTATTTGTATATTCTCTAATATTCCCTGATATCCCTTGTATATTCCTTGTACAATATGCATTGAATATCCATTCTAGCCTACTGAACATCCCATAATAGTCTCCATTCTACTATTGGTCGAGACCTTGGTGCCAGGCTGCCATACCCCTCAGACCCAGTTCAAACGTACCGCTCGACATGTACGAACAAGTCCTAGTTCCGCGTAGGAATTTGGCTACCGCACCACTAATGGGACTATTTGTTCATAGTGCGTATATATACTGCGCTACTAAAGTGGGACTTTCTTTTCAGTCCAGTTTCTTACCCTCCAATAGAGTCACAGACGTAAAGCCTCCCCGCGATGCCACGTGTGGGAGTAAGGCCAAGTTCGGCCTACCATCGGTATTGAGACATCGTGTATATTAATATTTGAATAGTCATATTTGGCACTATATCGTCGAGTTGGACGTAGTCTATTAAGCTAATAATAGTCTGTTAATATATAGTGCTTCGTGCGGTGAGAATACTACCGTAGTCAGTACCCCATCGTTTCGGGCAGAGAACTGGCTGCTTACCCAGGGTGGTTGACCCTATGTGAAGCTGCACCCGAGGAGCCCCAGAGCCGACGAGCGAGTGGACCTGTATACCGGATTATTCTACCGACGACAGCCCGCCTTCCCAGGCACGGATTATGCTTTGGATACTTTGATTATTCTATGGATAAAGACCCCCGACACTACCGTGTGTTGGAACCCCCCCCCTGGAGAGGACGCAAGGTGAGGAGACGCTCTGCAAGACGAGGTCTCTCCACATCTCTCCCCCGTGGACCGGAGAGAGCCGGCCCACAAAGAGTCCACCTGCTTTCATCTGTGGTCCAAGGATCGCCGGCGCATTGAACGGCACTACAGTGGGTTCACCTGGGATACCCTTGGCCGGACGAGGCAGCTGGATTCTACCCCCCCCCCCCTCCTACTCCTGTCGGCTTACAAGCGACCGGATTAACCCCCTCTAGTGTATCCAGCCTATAATCATTAAAGTATCATTGCTGTTATTCCTTAACTATTCCAGGTCGTATATTTACCACCTGCGCCTTCAGAGATTGGACATTATCTATTGATATACCGACGAATACTCCTTGCCATAAAAGTGCATACTATTTCAATTCATAAATGTAATTAAGTGATTAAGTGCTTATTCTACACACCATCGCTGTGTAGGAAATAAAGACCTGTTTCTAATTCGTACATTTGTGTTGGATCCGTTTCATCTACGTGAGAGTGTTCATGATAATATATTTATGCCGTGTACTGGGTGGCCGAATATTAAGTACAAAGGTAGTGGTAGTAAGTATCATATCTAGTAATACAGTCAGGGAATTGTACCCCTCAGTTACAATTGGTCCTTCGAGCCGGATGGTAATTAGTGTAATATTAATATAGTGTTATTAATATTGAAATGGCCTATGATGAACACTCCACGAAACGATCCTCCTAACCAACGCCCGCAGCGCGAACGACGGCTCCCTCAGTACTTAGAGGCTTACGCTGTCAGTCAACAACCTAGTCTTCTACTAACAGTAAACGCGGTAAAACTAGAAAGTAAAAGTATGTCTAACCCCACCGCCCAGACTACCCCGACCATAGAGGCCCCTACGGGCTCTAATGTAACTGACACGTTCACGGTTCACGGTGGGGACCAGTGGGAACCAGACATGACTTCACACCCCGCCAGTACTGAAGAAGTAGTCCCCGATGAGTCCCGGGAGGAATACAACGCTACCGAGAGAGAACTCGGCACGGAAGAAGACGGGGAGAGCACCGTGGAGATAGAGCTCCAAGGCTCCGCAAGGAGTACCCCGAGGGAAGGCTCCCCTATACAACCGCCTTCTCCCAGCGAGGCAGAGAGGACCCTACAGCAGGCATTCCTCGTCAGCCTGAAAGCCTCTACTGAACGCGATAGACTCCAGGGTGAACGCGATCGATTGCAGCTACAGCAACGGAGCGAAGAAGAGCACATACGCCTGGAAATAAGACGCATTCAGATGGAAGAGAATGTGGCCCGAGACCGAGCAGACAGCCAGCGAGCAGCTGCTGGTGCTCTACGGGACGCAGAGCGCGACAGACAGCAAGCGCAACTAATAGAACAGCTGATCAGACGGACAACACCCTCTCCCTCCGCCAGAGGCTCCAGGAACTCGTCTAGACACACCTCCAGGGCGGCATCCCCTAGCCGAGTAAACAACCCTGAACTTGACCAACAGACGAGGTCTATACCCCCCACAGACCACCTCCCCCCACCGGTCCAAGCGAGACCTAGCAACCGGGAAGGAGCAGCATATCCTGTGGAGAGGCTAAACCAGAGACTACAAGCACTGGATGACCTAACTGAAGACGAAGAGGAAGAGGAGGAGAACCGCGCCCGAAGACAGCACAGTACTCTACCGGACCAGGAGGTCCGGTACAGCCCAGGCTATACTCCCGCGGAGCTGCGCTACAGACCCCCGACTCTATACACGGGTGAGCACGACGCACGACCCGCACCGAGGAACAGCACCTGGACAAGCGGGCCATGGTACACTGCCGGTACCAGCCCATACCAAGGAGCGGGAGGAGACTCGCCTAGGAGGCCTCTCCCCCAACGCTCGCCGATGTACCCACAGTGAGCGTCATACATTGGCATGCCTATGGTACCCGACTTCACCCAAGAGAACCGGGCCCAGTATACAGAACTCCGCATGTGTCTGGAGACCATGTTGGTGGATGTATTGGATGAACGCCACAAATACGCCATCCTACTGCAGCACTTAAAGGTGCCCCGCGCACATAATATAGCGCTCGCCTACGCGACTTCCACCACCCCATACACAGCAGCGCTGGTAGCATTGGACCAGAGGTATGGGCGCATATGGGATTACGTGATCCAGGAGATCCGACACATCGACCGCTTACCCCCAGCAATAGACAATCGAGCACTGGACGACCTGTCCATCAGAGTGCAGTCCCTGGTAGGGATGTTGGGAGCGCAAAGAGAGAAGGGGAAGTATGAACTTTACGCCAACTCAAATGTGGAAAGGATCCTGGAGAAGCTGCCGCCCGCTCGTCAGGAGCGCTTTAGGCGGCAGAGGGACCACAGAGACCCGAATGGCCCCGAACCGAACCTCCTCGATCTAGCAGACTTCCTGGCGAGAGAAGTCAGCAGCCTACGGCTAGATACATTCGGACGGAGCACCCCTGGCTCCAGAGAAGGAACCAGACGACTAAATGATGGAAGAAGATCGGTGACTGTGATGCACCAATCGGAGTCAGTACCGAGCAGCAGGAGCCACAGTACCCCCTCCAGAACGGAGAAGTGGAAGATAGTGTGCCCCTACTGTGAGAAAGAACACTGGCTAGCGCAATGTGACTCCTTCCCCAAGCTGAACGCGGAGGAAGCAGGTCAATGGATAAAGTCCAACAAGCGCTGTTTTCGCTGTGCGCGCTCACACATGGCAGCCGAATGCCGCTTAAAGAAAAGGTGCACCAAGTGCGATGGAGCCCATCTGGACATACTTCACGACAGTAACAGACGGCGCCCTTCACCTGCACCATCCAGCCGCAAAGCGAGCGTCATGTACATCGATCCCGCCAGCAGCAGTGGAGCCTGAGTACTCCTAAAAGTAGTGCGTGTGACACTAAGCTACCAGAATAAAGTCCTGGACACTTACGCCGTCCTCGATGACGGGTCAGAGAAGACCCTGCTGCTCGCCTCCGCTGCGGCCCAGCTAGGGCTGCGGGGAAGCGAAACCCAAATGACAATTCGGACAATAAGACGAGATTTGAAGACGATAAAGGGCGAGAATGTCTCATTCTCTATCGCAGCAAGCGGCCAGCCTGAGCGACGGTACCAGATTGCAGACGCTTTCACCAGCCAAGAAATAGGACTGTCGCGGTACACATACCCCGTCGCCAAGCTGATGGAGAAATATGCACATCTGCGCAAGTTACCGATCCCGCTCATAGACAATGCTATGCCGACCCTGTTGATAGGCTCCGACCATGCAGACCTCATTGTCCCGATAGACCGGGTTCATACCGGACCCCGAGGCTGTCCTGCAGCAGTCGAGACCCGTTTGGGATGGACTCTCCAAGGCCCGCTCGCCAAATCTCTCAACCGAAGTACAGCCACTAGATGTCTCCACTCCCGAGTCACAGAGGGAGAAACCGCACTCCTGCAACACGTAGAGCGGCTATGGAGCTTGGAACAAATGCCCTTTAAGAATGGAAAGAAAGACATTCGCTCTAAAGATGACATTTACGCCATTCACCTCCTCGAGACAGGGACCAAGAGAGTCCCGGTCAACGGCGTGTTGAGATACGCCACGCCACTCCTGCGGCGAGAAGGAATGCCTACTTTCCACGCCAAGACAGACGCCATAGAACGGTACCTGCTGAACACGGAGCGGCGCTTAGCCAAGAACCCCGCCCAAGAGAGTGTATACCGCGCTGAGATTGAGAAGCTCATCACAGCGGGACACGTCACAAAGATGGACATTAAAGAGGCTGACCAGACCACTGAATCGTGGTACGTGCCCCACCACAAGGTCCATCACAACGGTAAAGACCGCATAGTATTTAACTGCAGCTACCAGATCGGATCCCAAAATCTGAATAAAGAGTTACTGCCCGGTCCCACACTCGGCCCCTCCCTACTCGGCGTTCTACTCCGCTTCCGCCAGGAAAAGGTGGCCATCAGCGGGGACATTAAAGGAATGTTCCTGCAGGTGAGATTAGTAGAGGCGGACAAGCCCCTGTTACGGTTCCTATGGAGAGAGAAGCCAGGAGATGAGCACCCAGCCATCTACCAATGGGAAGTCCTCCCCTTCGGAACGACGTGCAGCCCCTGCTGTGCGACATTTGCACTACAGAAACATGTAGCAGAGGACCCAGCAGCGGACGAAGAGGTCCGACACAGCGTAAAGAACAGCTTCTACGTAGACAACTGTCTACAAAGCCTTTCAACCCAGGAAGAAGCCGAGGCTCTCCTGATTAAACTCCGTGCCTCATTGATCAAAGGCGGCTTTGATCTCAGGCAGTGGGCCAGCAGCGATCCGCAAGTACTGCGCAGCCTCTCCTCCGAGGACAAGGCAGCCAGCAGCGAGACCTGGATGGCTACAATCCCGGGAGAAGCCCAGGAGATGACCCTGGGATTGGTGTGGCGATTCAAAACAGATTCGCTTCACTACAGACACAAGCCCCTGACTACGGAGCAGGGAAGGCCGGCGGCGGCGCCGACCACCAGACGGAGTGTGTACACAACACTCGCCCGACAATATGACCCGCTAGGATGTATTCTACCGTACACCACCAGGGCAAAAATGATTGTACGAGCATTGTGGGACAAGGACCAGGGCTGGGACGACCCCATTCCCGCACACCTTGCATCCACCTGGAGAGAGTGGGAGATGGAGCTCCACTCACTCCCAGGCGTTAATATGCGCCGAAGCTACTTCCCACCCACGGTGAGGCCAGAGACATGTAAAATGGACTTACACGTCTTCAGTGACGCCTCAGAGGTCGCATACGGATCAGTAGCCTACTTGCGGGCCCAAGACCAGGGGGGAGAGATCTACACAGCATTTGTCCTCGCCCGCTCGAGAATAGCCCCACGCAAGCAACAATCTATCCCACGTCTAGAGCTCTGCGCAGCCCTAGCCGGAGCGCACCTAGCCACGCTCATCCAACGTGAGCTCACCATACCGGTGTCTAGAACAATCCTGTGGTCAGATTCCACGACGGTACTCGCCTGGATCAAATCGGACTCATGCAAGTACAAAGTCTTCGTGGGAGTCAGAGTCACCGAGATTCAAGACTTAACCGAAGAGTTAACCGGAGAAACAGAGTGGCGCTACGTTGATACAAAACAGAACCCAGCTGACGTCATCACCCGGGGGATGCCCCTGGATGACCTCACCCGTCGCAATGTCTACAGTGACAGCCCCGCATTCCTGAGACTCCCGGAAGGACAGTGGCCCATGCCTATCCCGAGGGAAGCAAGTCCAGAGGAGGTGGAAATTAAGAAGTCTGTGTTCTGTGGATTGAGCACCGTAGCCTCCACCGACCCTAACATAAACGATTGCACGTCCATAGAGAGTGCACAACAAAGAACATTCCTGCGGTACCACCCGGAGTGCAAGTCCCCCGCTGATATGTCAGCGGCTAACTACGAGGAAGCAGAATTGCTTCTACTGCAGCGAGCCCAGAGAGACTCGTTCCCCGATGAATTGGCCTGTCTACAGGGAGGAAAGCCCGTCCCATCCGACAGCAGATTAATTCACCTGGCCCCCGAGAGCGACGCTCACACCCTCATCAGAGTGGGTGGTCGCCTACGCAGAGCCCCCAATCTACCGGATGACATTAAATACCCGATCGTATTGAACAGCCGACACAAGGTCACAGAGCTGATTATAAAGAAATACGATGAGGATGTACATCACGCAGGAGCAGAAAGAGTCTTCGCGGAAATCAGACGTCGTTACTGGATCCTACAAGGAAGAGAGGCGGTACGACGCTTCCAACGAACATGTCTAGACTGCCGCAAGTGGCGCGCGCAGCCCAGCATACCAAGGATGGCTGACCTTCCTCCATGTCGCCTCCGAATCGGTGACAAGCCATTCCACTCAACGGGTATGGACTGCTTTGGCCCGCTGCACATAAAGAAAGGAAGAGGAACCGAGAAGCGGTGGGGTATTGTATTCAAATGCATGACCACCAGAGCGATACACATCGAGCTTCTCCCGACCATGAGCACAGACTCATTCCTTATGGCCTTCCGTAGATTCATATCACGGAAAGGAAGACCGTCTACCCTATTGTCCGATCATGGGACAAACTTTAAAGGCGGCGAAAGAGAGCTGAGAGAGAGCTTCCAAGCTATGGGCCCAGAACTTAAGACCCACCTCGCTCCAGCACAGGTTGATTTCCAATTCAACCCCCCAAACGCACCCCACTTCGGTGGCACTTGGGAACGAGAAGTGCGCTCCATAAAGACAGCCCTGTACGCAGTACTTGGGGCCCAGACTGTGGCGGAAGAAGTCCTAATGACAGTCCTCACGGAGATTGAGGGAGTACTTAACTCGAAGCCCCTCGGATATGTCTCCAGTGATGTGGCGGATATCGACCCAGTTACCCCCAACACACTCCTGATGGGGCGGCTAGATCCCACATTACCCCAGACAATGTACCGGCCTGAAGAAGCGAACGGCCGACGAATGTGGAGGTACAGCCAAGTATTAGCCGACAAGTTTTGGAACAGTTTCCTACTGCACTACCTACCGTCTCTACAGACCCGCCAGAAGTGGGTAAAGGAGAGAGACAATTTGACAGAAGGAACAGTCGTCATGATTATTGATCAATCACTGCCCAGAGCTATGTGGCCGGCCGGCCGCGTAAGCAAAGTGATCACCGGTGCCGACGGCAAGGTCCGAGCAGCTGAAGTGCTCGTCCAGGGTCGCACTTACACCCGTCCCGTGGCAAGGCTCATAGAACTGCCTCGACTCCCAGACACAATCGATGATGACCATGACCCTACAACCCTATGACTTTGTGAAGTTGACTGACCCCTACAGCAAACCCTTATGTGTAAATAGACAACGCGATTAATCTGTCTCCGTTTATCTGATTAAGTCTGGGACCTATTCAGGGGGTGGCTGTTGTGAAGGGCCAGATTAAACCGAATATATATATTTATTTATATATATATATTTAATTGTATTTGTATATTCTCTAATATTCCCTGATATCCCTTGTATATTCCTTGTACAATATGCATTGAATATCCATTCTAGCCTACTGAACATCCCATAATAGTCTCCATTCTACTATTGGTCGAGACCTTGGTGCCAGGCTGCCATACCCCTCAGACCCAGTTCAAACGTACCGCTCGACATGTACGAACAAGTCCTAGTTCCGCGTAGGAATTTGGCTACCGCACCACTAATGGGACTATTTGTTCATAGTGCGTATATATACTGCGCTACTAAAGTGGGACTTTCTTTTCAGTCCAGTTTCTTACCCTCCAATAGAGTCACAGACGTAAAGCCTCCCCGCGATGCCACGTGTGGGAGTAAGGCCAAGTTCGGCCTACCATCGGTATTGAGACATCGTGTATATTAATATTTGAATAGTCATATTTGGCACTATATCGTCGAGTTGGACGTAGTCTATTAAGCTAATAATAGTCTGTTAATATATAGTGCTTCGTGCGGTGAGAATACTACCGTAGTCAGTACCCCATCGTTTCGGGCAGAGAACTGGCTGCTTACCCAGGGTGGTTGACCCTATGTGAAGCTGCACCCGAGGAGCCCCAGAGCCGACGAGCGAGTGGACCTGTATACCGGATTATTCTACCGACGACAGCCCGCCTTCCCAGGCACGGATTATGCTTTGGATACTTTGATTATTCTATGGATAAAGACCCCCGACACTACCGTGTGTTGGAACCCCCCCCCTGGAGAGGACGCAAGGTGAGGAGACGCTCTGCAAGACGAGGTCTCTCCACATCTCTCCCCCGTGGACCGGAGAGAGCCGGCCCACAAAGAGTCCACCTGCTTTCATCTGTGGTCCAAGGATCGCCGGCGCATTGAACGGCACTACAGTGGGTTCACCTGGGATACCCTTGGCCGGACGAGGCAGCTGGATTCTACCCCCCCCCCCCTCCTACTCCTGTCGGCTTACAAGCGACCGGATTAACCCCCTCTAGTGTATCCAGCCTATAATCATTAAAGTATCATTGCTGTTATTCCTTAACTATTCCAGGTCGTATATTTACCACCTGCGCCTTCAGAGATTGGACATTATCTATTGATATACCGACGAATACTCCTTGCCATAAAAGTGCATACTATTTCAATTCATAAATGTAATTAAGTGATTAAGTGCTTATTCTACACACCATCGCTGTGTAGGAAATAAAGACCTGTTTCTAATTCGTACATTTGTGTTGGATCCGTTTCATCTACGTGAGAGTGTTCATGATAATATATTTATGCCGTGTACTGGGTGGCCGAATATTAAGTACAAAGGTAGTGGTAGTAAGTATCATATCTAGTAATACAGTCAGGGAATTGTACCCCTCAGTTACAGTGACCGTAATAATGTTTTTGTTATAAGGCTCTGCAAATGTTACTGAATGATGTAGCAATGTATTTCCAGCTAAATTGAAATAATAAACAAATAAAGGGTCTCAATTAAATACGTGGTAGTAAAAAGAACCTGTGGGAGGATTTCAACAAGATAAATGCGACAACAGTGCAAAATATTTCACTATAATATTTCAGAGCATTAAATATTGCCCCCTGTGCCTATGCAAATGCCCCGCGTGCCTATGCAGGCACGCGTGTCTAGGGTTGCCTACCCCTGATATACAGGATTCAGTTCAAAGTTCTACTCATCACCTTCAAAGCCCTCAACAACCTGGCCCCCTCCTACCTCTCCTACCTCCTTCTCCACCACACGCCTGCCCTCAACAACCTGGCCCCCTCCTACCTCTCTGACCTCCTCCTCCACCACACGCCTGCCCTCAACAACCTGGCCCCCTCTTACCTCTCTGACCTCCTTCTCCACCACACGCCTGCCCTCAACAACCTGGCCCCCTCCTACCTCTCTGACCTCCTTCTCCACCACACGCCTGCCCTCAACAACCTGGCCCCCTCCTACCTCTCTGACCTCCTTCCTCACCACACGCCTGCCCTCAACAACCTGGCCCCCTCCTACCTCTCTGACCTCCTTCTCCACCACACGCCTGCCCTCAACAACCTGGCCCCCTCCTACCTCTCTGACCTCCTTCTCCACCACACGCCTGCCCTCAACAACCTGGCCCCCTCCTACCTCTCTGACCTCCTTCTCCACCACACGCCTGCCCTCAACAGCCTGGCCCCCTCCTACCTCTCTGACCTCCTTCTCCACCACACGCCTACCCGCCGCCTCAGGTCCGCAGACGCTAACCTCCTCCAACCCATCAGGACTAAGCTCCGGACCTGGGGGGCGACAGGGCCTTCGCTGCAGCTGCCCCCACTCTCTGGAACGCCCTGCCCAACCATATCCGTTATGCAGCCACCCTCTCATCATTTAAAAAAGCCCTCAAAAGCCACCTTTTTACCCTTGCTTTCAACCCTTGAACTCCTTCCTCTCTCACCTTTTTTATATAATTTTTTCTCTACTAAAACTGTATTGTATTGTATTGTTTGTTTTGTAAAGTATCTTTTAGCATTAACCCATCCACTGCCACACTACCAAATGGTTAACCCTTTCACCGCGACAATACACAGAAGGTTAACCCTGTCACTGCCGCACGGCAGCAGGTGTCAAGACTTTTGGTTTATTTAATATAAGGATCAGATGTGTAAAGGGGTCTAAATAAGTTAACAGGTGTTTGTGATTGGGACGGAGCATGCGCAGTTCGCGCAGCTGCCTTTCAAATGGTGGCGGGCTGTCACTTCTCACTATAGCACTGACAGGATCACATCGCCCATTGGTAAGTGGACTTTATTAAGGGATTGCAATGTTAACTTGGCTGTGTCACATATGTACAATGTAATGTATCACGTTGGCTGCTGGCTACTAATGCAGCCTGCGGATAATATTTGCATAGTGCACGGTGTTAGTGATGCTGGCTGAATGAATGAACGTTGTGTCTGAATGTTTGCCGCTAGCGTTATGGCTTGGCTAACGCACCTCGCCGTAGGTGCAAAGCTGAACTAGTGTCCTGGTGGCTTTCCCGGTTTGTCACGGTGAGATTCATGTGGGGAACTTTGGTGTGAGCGTGTGTGTGCTTTGATGAGAACTGCTATCTTGTCCGTTGTGTGTGGGGAGCTTAGTGGCTCGTATCTCACGGAGGAGGAAGTAAACATTGCCATGCATTCTGGGAAATGAAGTCATTCTAGTTCTCCCTCCTCTCACCCACAATTAAAGGGGACATGACATACTGGTTTGATAAAGTGTATAGTGGAATGTATATATATAAATATAAATTATATATATAATATAATATATAAAATGAATAGTGTATGTATATTTGATAGTGGTATTGATATATTAATATGTATATTGATATTAATATTAATATTAATTGATTGATTGGTATTGATATTAATATATATTGTATATTAATATTATGATTAATGTGTATGCACTGCATTTTGTTCTGTTTCACAGGTTTTTGACCTATGGTAAGCCTGTGGTCAACTGTGGGAATTATAAAGGTTG
The DNA here is from genome assembly GCF_963971535.1 of Notolepis coatsorum. Taxonomy (NCBI): domain Eukaryota; kingdom Metazoa; phylum Chordata; class Actinopteri; order Aulopiformes; family Paralepididae; genus Notolepis; species Notolepis coatsorum. Next base: position 90,477,539 of record NC_140176.1, on the reverse strand, counting down.
TATTGTGGAGAAAACATCTCAACTAGTTTGTTCAAATAAACAAACTCTAATGACTAACCATTGAGTCATCCATTGTGTGGTGCCTGTCAGCCCTTTCGGAGGGATTCAAATAGAACATTCTTGAAAGATCCGAACAGTCAAAAACCAATTGACGCAGTCAAAAACCAATTGACGCAGTCAAAAACCAATTGACGCAGTCAAAAACCAAGGCCCGGCTTTCAACCAAGTAGGCCGGATGATCTTGGAAGCAAGGACAACAAATTAATTAATTAAAGAGACTGCTTAACCCATCTGACTGTTAGCTAACAGCCCATCCATACTGCCCCCTGTACATCTGCTAAACCTGCTAGCCGAAGACAAAGAGCTGAAGCCAATAAAAGGGAACAGTCGGAAAACAAGACTATTAAGCCCAGTTGGGAGAAAAGCTCATAAGTCAACGGTCGAAGAAGGAAAAGTTAGCAAGATGGCAGCGACAGAGGAGGAGCTGGAGAAGCTGAAGCAGAGGCGTTCAGCAGCCCAGACTGCTTTTTCCAAAAAAGCCAACCATCTCACCTCCAGGGCTCATGTACTAGGAGAAAGTGAACTGAGAGGTGCATGGTTGAACTTCAAGATGGAGCATACCAGAGTCGAAGAAGCAGGGTTTGAATACAGCACGGCCCTGAAAGAAGAGGGCATTGAAGAGTCCACAAAAAAGGCGGTGCAAGTCGACGAGAAAACGGCGGAGTGCGTCCGTACGTTTGATGGAATCAAGGTCATCGTTGAAAAGAACTTTTGGGCCAGGTTTGCTGAAGAGACAATTGTCACCCTCGCTGAAGAGGCTGAAGCAGCATTGGACCAGGCCGAGGCAACCGACCATAAGAAGATGACTAGGAGGGAGCGCGAACTGGGGAATACAGACCTGGAACGGAAGATTGGCGAGCTCTACAGAGCTGTGCATGAGTGGACAGACCTGATTCCAATAACTAATTTAAAGGAGTCAAGGGACCGTAGCAAGGAGCTAAAGCAACGACATGATCCACTGTGGGATAAATGGTCGTGGCGAGACTGCGACCAGCCTGGCGACGACGATGACCAGCAAGAACACGCAAAGCCTGAACACAAAGAGCATGGCGATAAGCAAACTGCAATGACCGGTGCTCACGCAGACCCTTACCTGGTCTTCCTCATAGACTCTCGGACCCCTGGACCCATCGTCCAGCCTATCTTGCCCAGCATGACCCCTGATCTCAACGATGCTGCACTTCAAAATGCCACAAGCACATCACATGGCACCTTCCACGCACCACCAGGTGGTTCCGGCGCATACCCTGGTGCTTATAACTTCAGGCCCCAGATCACTCTAGAGCGAGCACGCCTGCCCATGTTTTCTGGTAACATGAGAGCTTACTACCGTTGGAAAGCTGAATGGGAGGACCTGCAGCAGCTGGGAAACCCACATGGGTTGGAAAACATCAGGAAATTCCATCTCCTAGGGAGCCTAGATGAGAAAGTCAAGAGGGACCTCGTGCTGTCCAGCTACGGATCCGCCCATGACATATTCAGGCTCCTGGACAACAAGTACGGAAACAAGCCGAAGATAGTGCTGCTCATCTTAAAAGAGGTTCATGGACTTTCCCCCGTCAAGGGAAACCAACCAAGAAAGACCATCGAACTAATTCAGGCTGTGGAAAGAGCTCTTCGTGATCTCCAAGTCCTGGGGGAGGAAGATGCCGTGAAGAATCGGGTGGTGGCTCATTCCATCGAGAGTAAGCTGCCTGACACCCTGAAAGAAAAGTGGCTTACGTATAGACTTGACCCTGTAAGCGGCTTTTCACCACAGACCCACTTTGATTGCCTACTGCAGTACTTGAAGAGACAAGAGGACATCCTTGAGGAGTTGGATCAGCTGCAGCCCAGTCCAGCGGACTATTCTGAGAGAGCCAACGACCGAGGTAGAGAAAGGAGAGCATTCACCAAAGCCACAGCGGGAAACACCCAAAAGGGCTCTCAACCAAGCTCATGCATAGCGTGTGGGGATGAAGAGCATGCAGGTAGACTGTTTTCCTGCAAGGTCTTCAAGAGGCTAAGCCTGTCCAGCAAGAAGGCTCAGTTAAAGAAATCTGGAGCATGCTTCAAGTGCCTGTGCCTCCATGGTGAAGACGGCAGTTGCACCCAGAAATTCCTCTGTGCAAAGTATGACTGTCGGAAAGGGAGGTCCTCAGACCATAACTACTTGCTCTGTCCGATGCCACAGACCAAGAAGATGGAAAAGAGTGGAGAGCAGAAGGAGCAGAGCTATTCAAAAGTAGAGAGGCGGGGACTTGGACTGACCAATAAACAAGAGGAGCTCCTTGCCAAACTCTCCCCTGAATTAAAAGCAGAGTTCAAGGAAGCGTTCTCAAACAGAACATCAACAACAGTGTGCACCAGCGGTGAGCCAAGAGAATATCCAGTGGTAATGATGCTACTCGAGGTGACAACAAACTCGGGTCAGCTAGTCGGCACTTTGATCGACCTAGCTTCAGATACGAACTACATCTCGAACGAAGCCGCTGATCGTCTGAAACTAAATGGCGAAGACATCAAACTGATTGTCCAAGGAGTTGGAGGGATGGAGAAAACAGTTGCTACCAAAAGGTATTCCTTAAGATTGAGGGTAAAAACCCCCAAAGGAACAGTGGCGGAGCACAAACTCCTTTGTTACGGCTTGGAAAACATTGCAAAGGTGAACCAGGCAGTCACGCCGCAGCAACTCCAAAAGTTCTTCCCAGACGTCGCAGTCAAAGACTTGGTCCGCCCTGAGAAGATTGACCTACTGATCAGTCACAGGGAGGGTCGCCTAGTCCCACAACCAATCAGAGTGGAGGGAGACCTCGTCCTCTGGGACGGTCCCCTGGGAAAGACTGTTGGTGGAGCTCATCCCGACCTCTTTGAGGCAGTGGACCTAGCGGTGCATAGGTCTGAAATCCACTTTGCACGGTCGATGAGAACAACTTCAAAGGCATACCGAGAGATCCTTGTGGGTCCAGCAGGATCAAGTAAAGCCCAGGTTGAAGATCAAGAAGTACTCCTCCGAAGTACTGCGTCTACCAACAAAGAAGTCATCGAATGGTTCAAGTGGGACAGCGTCGGCGCGGCCTGCGATCCTCAATGTGGCGGCTGCAAGTGCGGTAGATGTCCCCCTGGCGGGAAAGAAATGACCCTAGGAGAGGAAAGAGACCTTGAAAAGATCAAAGGATGTCTCACCTACGTACAATCTGACAAGCACAGCAAATCCCCCCACTGGGACGCGGCTTATCCATGGAGAGGAGACCCTGCGACGCTGCCAGACAACCGACGTGCCGTGGAGGCGACTTTCCGAAACACTGAGAAACGCCTTGAAAGGGAGCCAGAGTGGAAGGCTGCATACAGAGAGCAGATCCACGAGATGGTCTCAAGGGGAGCTGCCGCTAAACTCACCAAAGAGGAAGACGACAGCTGGAAGGGACCAAAGTGGTACATCAGTCATCTGGTCGCGCCAAATCCTCACTCATCAACTACCCCTGTGAGAATTGTTTGGAACAGTAGCCAAGAATTCCGAGGGGTGAGTTTAAACGACCTCTTGTACAAGGGACCAGACGTCCTCAATCTGATCAGAGGAGTCCTTCTGAGATTCAGGACTGGGATGTTCGCCGCCCTAGGTGACGTGAGAAAAATGTACAACTCTGTGTGGCTAGAAGACAAAGAAGTCCAACTCCATCGGTTCCTCTGGAGAGACAACCCAGAGGACGAAATCGAAGTCTTCGTCGTTGTCAGAGTCAACATCGGAGATAAACCTGCTGGCTGCATCGCTCAGGTCGCCATGAGGGAAACGGCAAATCTGCCCCAGTTCACAGGCATGGTAGAAGAGCGCCGGGTTCTGGTAGAAGACAGCTACGTAGATGACATCCTGACGTCCCACGATGACTTAAAAGAACTGGAGAAGATCACAGAAGGAGTCGAAAAGATCTTGAAAGCTGGAGGCTTCTCCCTTAAACCGTGGGTCTTGTCAGCCCAAAGTGGGAGGTCTGGAACTGCGGACAGCTCCAGTAACCCAAAGACAACTATGTCTGCACCCAAGACTCTGGTGTTACCCAACCAGATGCGGGATGAAGAAAGCAAAGCACTGGGAGTTGGCTACGAACCAGAGACTGACAAGCTTCGCATAATGACGTCCATCAATTTCTCGAGAAAACGAGGCAAGATGAGGACTGGACTCGATCTGCGCCAAGAGGAAGTGAGAAGTAACACTCCAAACCCCTTGACCCGTCGAGTACTGCTAAGCCAGGTCGCTGGATTCTACGACCCCATTGGTCTTGCCACACCTGTGAAGCAAAAAGGAGTAATGCTTGTGAGAAGCTCCTACCAAGAGGCAGGCATAGGGAATCAGACCAAAGACACTTGGGATGACCCACTCTCGCCCAAACTCCGGGAGGCTTCCATAACACTCTTCGAGGAGTATGTGAGACTTGGCCAAGTCAGGTTTGAGAGAAGCCTCACACCTCAAGGAGCCATAGGCTGCCCATTGGGCGTAACATTTTCTGATGGGAGCGAGGCTTCCTACGGTGCCGTGCTCTACCTCCGTTGGGAGACGCAAGATGGGGTCGTCGTGAAGTTGGTTGAATCAAAGGCCAAACTTACTCCTCTTGACCAGAAAGGAGACGTAATTAAAGCAGAATTATGCGGCGCTGTCTTTGCGGTCCGTCTAAAGAGATACTTTGAGAAGCACTGCCGCATCAAGGTCGCACGCTGGGTCCACTTCGTGGATAGCCAAACAATTCTGGGAGCGATCCAGAAGGACAGTTATGGCTACCAGACCTTCTTTGCCAACCGCATTGGAGAGATCCAAATGGCTGGACCAGTAGAAGACTGGAGGTGGGTTGATGGAAACCTCAACGTATCGGACATCCTCACAAGGGGAGCAACTCCTGAGGAGCTTGATAATGAGTCAGAGTGGCAACGAGGCCCAGAGTTCTTGAGATGGCCTGAAGCTGAGTGGCCCGTCAAGATGCCCAGTGAAATTGTGACCAGTGTCGCTGATGACGTCAAGAGACTACAGAGAAAGGCGTTCTCAGCTGTAGTCACCAGGGCTCAGTCACAAAAGCTCTCAGGCCCCAGCAGTACTGATGTTGGTACAGACTCGAGAGACTTTGCGCTGGAACCACAGCCGAAAGACCAAGGTCCACCTCCAGCAGCAGAAAAGCCAAAGAGAAAGTCCTGGGGTGTTGCTCTCGTAAGCCTTGTGGAGCCCAAACGGTTCAGTAGCTTGACAAAGCTAGGTGGAACTGTCGCCTGGGTCCGACGAGCTGCGGAATCCTGGCTGAGCGCTAAATACCAAGCCTCAGATTCAGCAAAGTGGGAGGCAAGGGGACCAGAGCTCTCTGCAAGAGAGAGAATGGTGGCCTTCCAAGACTTGGCCCTTGCAGCCCAAGACGGCGTAAACTTTCAGGACACAACCCTGAACCGCCTTGTTGTGACCAGAGATGACAACACAGGACTCTTGCTTTGCGGCGGTAGAGTCCAATCATGGAGTGAAGACGGAACAGCTGTACCGTTAATCCCTTACAAATCATGGCTGGGGACCTTGCTGGCTAGAGAAGCTCATGAGGCCAATCATGAAGGCATTGCAGCCACACTGCTGCGCACAAGAAGAAAGTCTTGGGTAGTACAAGGTCGGAGAACTGTCAAAAGGGTGGTCAACGAGTGCGTCCCTTGCAAGAAGCAGAGAGCCAAGCTATGCCGGCAAGTGATGGGAAACCTCCCTCCGGAGCGTACCAGCAGGGCAAACCCATTTGAGAATACCACACTGGACCTTTTCGGCCCCTTTGAGGTGAGGGACGCCGTCAAGAAAAGAACCAGGAAGAAGGTATGGGGAGTCGTGTATTGCTGCATGGCTTCCAGGGCCGTCCACGCTGACCTTGTTGACGACCAGTCTTCGGAGAGCTTTCTTCAGGCCTACTCCCGATTCACTGCTCTAAGGGGGCATCCCAGGAGGTTATGGTCGGACAGAGGCTCAAACTTTGTAGGCGCCAAGCCTGCCTTGAGAGAGTTGCACAGGCACCTAGCATGTGTGCAGAAGGCATCGGTCGAGAACGCAGCCGCCAAGAATGGCACTGAGTGGCAGTGGGACTTCCATCCTGCGGATTCGCCCCACAGGAACGGAGCAGCAGAGGCAGCTGTTAAGCTCATAAAAAGAGCTCTCAACAGCCTCGACGGAACCACCGGTTGCTACACCTGGGGGGAGTTCCAGACCCTCCTCTACTCGGCAGCCAACTTAACCAACGAACGACCCATCGACGCCAAGGCACAGGAACAAGAGGACACAGTCGAGTACCTAACTCCTAACTCCCTTATCCTTGGGCGCACCGGACAAGGAGGAGACATGCAAGGGATTGATGTGGAAACTCATCCGTGGCGCAGGCTGAGGGCTGTCCAGGCTGGGGTGGACAAATTCTGGTCGAAATGGAGCGAACTGGCAGGGCCAAACTTGTTCATCCGCCATAAATGGCACCGAGCAGAGAGGAGTGTCAAGGTTGGAGATGTGGTCTGGATCGCAGACCAGAACGCCTTAAGAGGACAGTTCCGGCTTGGCCGGATCGTCTTCACGTATCCAGACAAGAAGGGGGTGGTCCGTGACGCGGACGTCACAACCTGCCTAGGGTTTCCTGCCCCCCATGTATCCAGGCCCCGGGCAAAGGACTTTACCCTGCCCACAACCATCGTCCTTCGCAGGGATGTGCGGAGGCTGGTGGTCCTGATTCCGGTTGAAGACCAGCAGAAGAAGTCCTCACAATCGGGTACCCAAAAGACTTTGTGACTCTCTTTTGTTTAGTTAGCGGGTAACCCTGTGAGGCAACTGAGTGGTTCAAGGGCAAACCTACACTCAGTAGGAGGAAAGGTGGTGGGGCCCACCTCCTTAGTTAGTTTGTGTTCATGATGCGGGTTGTGTTCACAATGTCCCACTTACCTTTGAAGGACACTTAGTTAAAAGCACTTTAATGTAGATACTTACAACAGTTTGATTTAAGGCTGAGATGCCCATTAACACTCTAGTGACTTGTATTTATAGTGGCCTGTATTTTAGTGGCCTCCTTGGATTGTATCAGTCGGCCAAGTGGGAGGTGTCAAGACTTTTGGTTTATTTAATATAAGGATCAGATGTGTAAAGGGGTCTAAATAAGTTAACAGGTGTTTGTGATTGGGACGGAGCATGCGCAGTTCGCGCAGCTGCCTTTCAAATGGTGGCGGGCTGTCACTTCTCACTATAGCACTGACAGGATCACATCGCCCATTGGTAAGTGGACTTTATTAAGGGATTGCAATGTTAACTTGGCTGTGTCACATATGTACAATGTAATGTATCACGTTGGCTGCTGGCTACTAATGCAGCCTGCGGATAATATTTGCATAGTGCACGGTGTTAGTGATGCTGGCTGAATGAATGAACGTTGTGTCTGAATGTTTGCCGCTAGCGTTATGGCTTGGCTAACGCACCTCGCCGTAGGTGCAAAGCTGAACTAGTGTCCTGGTGGCTTTCCCGGTTTGTCACGGTGAGATTCATGTGGGGAACTTTGGTGTGAGCGTGTGTGTGCTTTGATGAGAACTGCTATCTTGTCCGTTGTGTGTGGGGAGCTTAGTGGCTCGTATCTCACGGAGGAGGAAGTAAACATTGCCATGCATTCTGGGAAATGAAGTCATTCTAGTTCTCCCTCCTCTCACCCACAATTAAAGGGGACATGACATACTGGTTTGATAAAGTGTATAGTGGAATGTATATATATAAATATAAATTATATATATAATATAATATATAAAATGAATAGTGTATGTATATTTGATAGTGGTATTGATATATTAATATGTATATTGATATTAATATTAATATTAATTGATTGATTGGTATTGATATTAATATATATTGTATATTAATATTATGATTAATGTGTATGCACTGCATTTTGTTCTGTTTCACAGGTTTTTGACCTATGGTAAGCCTGTGGTCAACTGTGGGAATTATAAAGGTTGTATTGTGGAGAAAACATCTCAACTAGTTTGTTCAAATAAACAAACTCTAATGACTAACCATTGAGTCATCCATTGTGTGGTGCCTGTCAGCCCTTTCGGAGGGATTCAAATAGAACATTCTTGAAAGATCCGAACAGCAGGACCGTCGGTAGTGTGATAGTAAAGGGTTAACCTTCTGTCGTGTGGCAGTGAAAGGGTTAAGAAAAGCGCTATATAAATCTGATGTATTATTATTATTATTATTACTTCTGGAAGCGACAACCGTTGTTTGTGTTTACGCACGATTAGGTTGGTTTCTATTTTTAAAAACAAATCCACGGATGGTAATACCTCCCCGTCTGTTTGAGGGGCGAGTGTAGCCAACCCCCTAATGGCGCTTTTCCACTGCATGGTACCTACTCTACTCTACTCTACTCTACTCTACTCTACTCGCTTTAGGTACCTGGTACTTCGTTCCTTTTCCACTGCAGGTACTAAAATAAAGTACTCAGTTTGTCTCCGTGTGGGGAGGCGGGGCTGTTGGTGTACAGCTGAGAGCTCCATAGCTCTGTGAGAGCTCCACCAGCATAGCTATGTCCGTGAGCTAGTAGGCGCAAGCCAGAGTAAAACACAGTTTTCAATCAATCAATCAATAACAACATTAACGAGACTCTCGTTGTGTCTATTCTGCTAACGCTAACGTTACCTCTCATTGTGTCTATTCTACAAGCGTTAACGTTAGCTAGGCTGTCTATGCTAACGTTAACGTTAGCATTAGGCTAACAAGCTGTAACGTTACCAGTTGCGTCTATTTGCTAACGTTAGCATTAGGTAATAACCGGTTTAAAATGGATGGTGATTACCTCACGTTGTGTCTATTCTACTAGCATTAACGTTACTCATACAAACAATCAATAGCGAGTTATATTGATCACGCTATGTACGATAGCCATGCTAAAACGCTAGCACAACATTAGCACAACATAAGCTTAAGCCTTAACAAGTCAGCGATCTTTTTGCGAGACTAAACTCTCCGCTCGGTGGCAAATTGTGTTGATGTCGGTTTTGTTTAATCAATAAATGAGGCAGAATACACAGTGACTGTATCGTTTGTTTATTGAACTTGTGCCTGCTGCAACCATAATGAAATCCTATGCGAGACATTCAAGATGGCGGCTTTCTGTTTTCGTTCAGACTCTCCAAACAGTGACGCGTCTCTCTTCTGACCAATCAGTGGTCTGCAGTTTTTCACGTGACTTTTGTGGTACCAGTTCTACTCGCTTAAGAACCTCGACAGAGCAGGGACTGGTACCAGGTACTTTGGTAATGGAAAACCGAAAATACAGAGTAGAGTAGAGTAGAGTAGAGTAGGTACCATGCAGTGGAAAAGCGCCATAAGTGTGCCATCGTGCTCGTTACATAATGGTGGGAATGAAACTCTTAAACGTGGATCTCGTCTGGGAAGCGGAGAGAGAGTCACTCAGACTGTGATCATCCATCTGGACTACCAGCCTCAGCAGTCTGTGTAAATACTTTGGGGTATACTTTGGGGTTTACTTTGGGGTACTTTGGGGTATTTTGGGTATACTTTGGGGTAGGGATGTCCCGATCGCCTTTTTTTGCTCCCGATCCGATCCCGATCATGTGATTTTAAATATCTACCGATTCCGATCGTTCCCGATCCGATCTTTCACATTAGTAATCAATTTTGACGCATTTGTGTCAGAAACTGGCGGAGCAAGAAGCCCCTCTGTTGCCTATAGTCCGGGGCGCGAGCGCGGCGGCTCTTGTTATTACATTCATATGTGCTTCATATGACAAATATTAAAAGTTTCAATATATGTGTGCACATTAGTATACATTCAGTGTTCGACTTACGTAATGATTAGCTCCATTCTGGTCTGAAACGCTGACGATAATCCTCAGTCACACAGCAAATAATTGCCGTTATCTGAAAAGTTAGTCTGAAAACTCCGCCTCCTGCTGCTTCATGAGTTTTTCCTCCACGCGAAATGTCCTCCTTGCAAACATTGCAATTGCTGTTGGACTGGCTTGACTTTCTATTTTAAAATGCTTAGTTACAAACCTCTAGCAGCTGCTCAAGTCAGTGGATAACGTTTCGGGGAGCAACGTGTTGTTGTGATGTGAGCGTCTAAAATTAAAGGGAATGTGTTTGTTGCAACGGTGTAAATTAAAGGGGATGTGTTTGTTGTGGACAATTATTCTGCTCTGTGTGACAATAAATACATTAATGATATATTATATGTAATTTAAAACCAAAACGAAGGCCTCCGTATGAGTTTAAGACGTGAACATGGTCATGTTTGTTGAAAAAAAATAATAAAAAAAAACTTTTTTTGACTGCCGATTTTTATTAAAAAAAAGTTCCGATCCCGATCCTCTGAAAAGCACGTGATCGGCGTCGATCCCGATCACGTGATCGGATCGGGACATCCCTACTTTGGGGTATACTTTGGGGTATGTTGGGGTACTTTAGGGTATACTTTGGGGTATTTTGGTGTACTTTGGGGTATACTTTGGGGTATTTTGGGGTATACTTTGGGGTATTTTGGGGTACTTTGGAGTATTTTGGGGTACTTTGGGGTATTTTGGGGTATACTTTGGGGGTATTTTGGAGTACTTTGTGGTACTTTGGGGTATTTTGGGGTACTTTGGGGTATTTTCTGGTACTTTGTGGTGATTAGTAGGACCCGTTTCTAATTTAAAAACAAATCCACGGATGGTAATACCTCCCCGTCTGTTTGAGTGTAGCCACCCCCCTAAGTGTGCCATCGTGCTCGTTACATAATGGTGGGAATGAAACTCTTAAAACGTGGATCTCGTCTGGGAAGCGGAGAGATAGTCACTCAGACTGTGATCATCCATCTGGACTACCAGCCTCACCAGTCTGTCAGAGAGAGAGTGGCGTGTGTGTGTGTGCATTTCTATGTGTCTATGTGAATGAGAAAGTGAGTGAGTGCTTGCAAATTGACTGCCAAAGCTTCTATCCAAAGCACTTTAGGATTTATGCCTCACAGCCACACACTGGCTGGCGCAGGCGAGACCGTGCCAGGTGCCAACCAGCTCATCGGGGAGCAGTCGGGGGTTAATTAAGCGACTTGCTCAAGGACACTTCGACACGCTGCCAGGGGGAGGAGCCGGAATCGAACCGCAAACCTTCCGATTATCAGGCGACCGCTCCACCTCCTGAGCCACTGCTGCACCCTGTCGTGTGTGTGTGTGTACGTGTGTGTGTGTGTGTGTACGTGTGTGTGTGTGTGTGTGTGTACACGTGTGTGTGTGTGTACGTGTGTGTGTGTGTGTGTGTGTGTGTGTGTGTGTGTGTGTGTGTGTGTGTGTGTGTGTGTGTGTGTGTGTGTGTGTGTGTGTGTGACGTGTGTGTGTGTATGTAATTTGCACCAGTCCATGTGTGATTTATATGGTCACGGCATCAATGTCACACACACACACACACACACACACACACACACGCAAGCTTTACTCTTCCGCTTCTCTTTCTTCCACCAGTGATCTGAAGGCGTCAGCAGGGGTCAACGGGGGTCAGCGGGGGGATCACGCGTGGATTAGCCTATTAAACAGGAAGTAATAGTCCATCGCTGCTGCTCCTCCGCACTGCTGTTAACCCCTCTGTCAGCGTGGAACAGTGGGGTGACCTCTCGGTCGACAGCGAGGCCACGACAGCGAACGACGGTCAGATGGTGACGTGGACAACAGGGTGCAGCACGTCATTAAAATGGTAAATGGCTGCATTTATACAACGTTTTTATCCAAAGCGCTTTACAATTTCGTCCTCACATTTGACCCGTTCACTCACACATTCACGCCGCCGTCATCGGTAGAAACACCAGACACGTATAGAAATGTACACACACACACACACACACACACACACACACACACACACACACACACACACACACACACACACACACACGCACGTGCGCATACACACACACACACACACACACACGCACGCACGCACACACGTACGCACACACACACACACACACACACACACACACCACTCTCTCTCTCTCTGACAGATGTTATCTAAAATGATAAAATTATATCTCAACACAGATCTATAATGACATGATAATATATTCCACCACACAGACATACTGAGGTAGTCCAGATGGAGGATCACACAGTCTGAGTGAAACTCTCTCTCTCTCTTTGCATAAAAGCGCAGTCCATTTACCATCATAACATGCTGAACTTTAATTAAAAAAAAACATTCGTTCCACAAAAGAATACTTCATTAACTCATTCAGCTCCAGCGTGTATCCCCATCCCTGCTGTCTCTGCGCCATGCTTTAAAGGGGACATGCATTGCTATTCCTAGCACTATTTGGGCAACTTTACACAATTCCTGTGAGTCTATTGAACACATCTGTAAGCTTTTATAAAAAAAAAATCAAGTACTCAAAAGCCACATTTTTCTCACTTTGGATTTCAGGCTGTGTTGGCCTGGCTCCGCCCATAAGCACTGTGTAAATGAGTATGTGCTACTGCTGCTTCCCGCGAGGTCCAGGTTGTGTGTAAATGAGTATGTGCTACTGCTGCTTCCCCGCGAGGTCCAGGTTGTGTGTAAATGAGTATGTGCTACTGCTGCTTCCTCGCGCACGGTTTGTTTCCCCGACAGAAGCTCCTCTCTCTCTCTCTCTCTCTCTCCCTCTTTTTCTCTCTTCCTCTCTCCCTCTCTCCCTCTCTATCTCTCTCTCTCCCTCTCTCTCTCACTCGCTCGTTGTCTGCCTCGCTCTGTTTGAGGAAGTGTCGGGTTACACTATCTGCCTCGCTCTGTCTGCTGTCGCTGTCAACCATAGAGGGGGCGTTAGTTATGCAAATCAGTGCTATATTAACGTCAGCAAAACCGCCAAATCAGAACAGCTTAGTTGAGTGAGGGAGGATCTCGTGAACTCGAGACTAGACTGATGAGTCAATATGGTAATTAGAGACACAGACCCATTGATACTAACCAGTATTACTATAAAACCATGCTAAACACAGAAAAAAGCCATTTATAATGCATGTCCCCTTTAAAAGATAGGCATTTTCACGGTGCGTCACGATGTTTGCAGAGCTATATCTATATTCTATATTCTAGCTATGGAGACAATACTATGGCTCATTTGACAGTCACTATCTCTCATCCCAAAAATTGTCATGTATACGTTTGCGTGTTATCCCGTGGTAAATATTGTATAGTTTCAGAGTGATCTGGGCTAATTCCTGGAAGCTGAGTCATGGAGCGCTATGTGCATTTTGCGAAAGTCGTTCACGTTGCTGGCCTGGACACGATACTATTTCCAAATTAAAGGTATATAATAGGTATTATGTTTCATCATGAAGGCATCAAAGTAGGGGGGGTCGTTTTGTGTTGGTCTGATCGTCAGCAACGGCATACGTTTTGGAGTATGTGACATATGATTGTTGCGATCGATGTGAAATCATTGTAGGATCAAAGTAGGATTGATGTCATATAGTCCTTACTTTTGCTAGGAGGTATTCCAAAATGAATATTCCAATGGTCTTATCGCGATTTCCAGTATTGTCCATCGGGTTCCTGACATGAAATGGGACAAACTATGCATCAAGTGTGCAGGAAGCGTTCCAAGTGGGTCGAATGAAGCCTTTCACTTGCCCGGGTCCCATTTCTCCGCCCGGACCATATACAATGTAAAATAAGGTTTCAAAGGGTAGGCGATACTGCCACCTAGCAGGATTCGGCCGGCATTGCAATCACGAGGACTCAGAATGAGTCCCAAAAATACACAGAGGTCCGTGAACAGAAAGAAGCATTTTGTATAAAAGTATTCTGTACTTCTGTATGACAACTATTAAAGAAACTTGAAACTTGAAACTTGAGACTGTATAGAATATACTGCATGACTTTTAATTTTCTGGGGGGAAAAAATATTTCGCCCCATTTTTTGAGAGATTATGGGTCCCTGATAACATATCAATACTTTTTTTTTACCCCCACACCCCCTCAAACTGATATTGGTTTGTGTCTTCAAAGACACGCTGTGCAGTAAGGGTAGTAAAACACCAAGGTTTTCTATAACAAGTTTTATTAATAAAATACATAGAACATCATGTGAATATTAAAATAAAATTATATGTCCAATAACAAATACCATGTAGTACCATGTAGTTCCCTGTACTACCATATAATACCATATAATACCATGTAGTACCCTGTACTACCATATAATACTATGTAGTACCCTGAACTACCATATAATACCATATAATATCATGTAGTACCCTGTACTACCATATAATACCATGTAGTACCCTGTACTACCATATAATACCCTGTAGTAACCTGTAGTACCATATAATACCCTGTAGTAACCTGTACTACCATATAATACCCTGTAGTGCCATGTACTACCATATAATACCCTGTAGTACCCTGTACTACCATATAATACCCTGTAGTAACCTGTAGTACCATATAATACCCTGTAGTAACCTGTAGTACCATATAATACCCTGTAGTAACACGTACTACCATATAATACCCTGTAGTAACCTGTACTACCATATAATACCCTGTAGTAACATGTACTACCATATAATACTCTGTAGTGCCATGTACTACCATATAATATGTAGTAACCTGTACTACCATATAATACCCTGTAGTGCCATGTACTACCATATAATACCCTGTAGTACCCTGTACTACCATATAATACCCTGTAGTACCATATAATACCCTGTAGTACCCTGTCATCATCATCATTAGGTGGCTTCTTCGTTCCGAAGGTTGCCTATCACTCTCCAACCCATTCTGTCCCCACTTCTTCTCTCCAACTCTGTGACTCCGCCTCTCACTCCACTCCAATCACAGACATCGTCTACCCAGCCTCTTCTTGGTCTTCCACTTCCTCTCTTTCCATCCACCTTCCCCATCACCACCTTCTTGAACATCTCCCCGCTGGATCCTCTCAGAACATGCCCGCACAACTCCATCTTTCTCTTTTTCAACCTCTCCAGCAGCTGTCCTCCTTGCATATCCGCTCTTCTCAGTACCTCCTCATTCTTGATCTTATCCTTCCATGTTATCTTCAGCATCTTCCTCAGTGTCCACATTTCAAAAGAGTCTATCATCCTCTTTGCCTCTTCATTCAGCGTCCATGCTTCTGCTCCGTATGAAAAGACTGACATAACATACGTTTCCAAAATCCTGGTCTTCGTTTTCCAACTTATGTTTCTTCTCAATAATTCTTTATGGTTCCAGAATGCGCCCTTTGCAATTCCGGTTCTTCTCTTAATGTCCATGTTAGCTCTTCCACCTTCACTGATCCAGCTTCCAAGGTACATGTACTCCTTCACTTGTTCAAGTTTTTCTCCATCCACCTGTATTTTACAAAAAGTTCCTGGTGTTTTTTCAATGATCATTACTTTAGTTTTCTTTGTGTTTAGTGACATTCCATAGTTTTTGCATTCAACATTCAGCTTATTCATCATGTCCTGTAGATCTTCTTGACAGTTACAGACTATAGCAGTGTCATCCGCGTATCTTATATTGGTGATGTTCTCTTCGCCAAGTTTTACTCCTTTGCCTCCTCTCAGACCTTTTTTCATCAGTGATTCACTGTACATATTAAAGAGTACAGGGGACAAGATGCATCCTTGTCTTACACCCTTCTCCACCGGGAAGTCTCTTGATTTCTCCTTTCCTATTCTAACATTAGCCTTCTGCCTCCAGTATAAGTTGGCAATTATTCTTCGGTCAGAAACTGGTATTTTGAATTCTTCCATTGTTCTCATCAATGTTGTATGTTCAACTCTGTCGAAGGCCTTCGTGAAATCGATGAAGCAAATATACAGCTTCTTCTGTTGGTCTATCGATTTTTCACCAATGATTCTGAGTTGGCAGATTGCATCTCTTGTTCCTTTTCCTTTGCGAAAACCCATTTGGCTATCCGAGAGCTGATGTTCAATTATGGGTTCTATTCTGTTCTTGATGATTTTCAGGAGTACTTTTGATGCATGAGATATCAAACTGATAGTCCTGTAATTGTTGCATTCTGTGGCTCTTCCGGTCTTTGGGATCGGAATGAACATTGATTTTAGGAAATCATTTGGAATATTTCCTGAGTTATAGATGTTGTTTACCAGTTTCACAAGGAGCTCGATGCATCGGTCACCAGAGTTCTTAATCAGTTCAGCAGGGATCTCATCCTCGCCGGGCAATCTGTCCGTGGCCAGTGACTTCACAGCCTCTTCAACTTCTTTTTTCGTGATCTGGACTTTTTCTATCTCTTCTAGACTAATTCCTGTGTCTGATGTTCTGTTCTGGTCTTTGTATAGTGTTTCCACATACTCTGCCCATCTATTGATTATTTCCTTCTCGTCAAGGAGCAGTTTTCCTTCTTTGTCTCTGACACCTTGGGTTGTTTTTTTCCTCTTCCTTGTTAGTTGTTGGATCTTGTTGTACATGAGAGGGTTGTGCTTCTTGTCTAGATCTTCAATTTCCTTGCATTTTTCTTTGTAATACTTCTCTTTTGCATCTCTACACATCTTCTGTACTTTTCGTACTACCATATAATACCATGTAGTGTCATGTTGTACCCTGTACTACCATATAATACCCTGTAGTACCCTGTACTGCCTCACTGCATCACTGAGCACAGAGTGGCAGTTACCATCTTCCTGGACTTAGTTCGAAACAGCACTGTGCAATACTACACCTACTGTAGACCTCAGTATATTTTTACTGTATTTATTTACTGTATATTTTATTCCATTTTTATTCTATTTTACTCTACTCTTATCCTAGGCAACTTGATTTGATTCGTTTTATTATTCTAATTCGTGACCTGTTCTGTCTAAATGTTTAAATGTTGAGCGATTTGCAGTGTCAAATTTCCCACGGGATAATAAAAGTATTTCTATTCTATTCTATTCTATTCTATCTATACTACCATATAATACCATGTAGTACCCTGTACTACCATATAATACCATGTACTACCATGTACTACCATATAATACCATGTAGTACCCTGTACTACCATATAATACCATGTAGTACCCTGGCCTGTACTACCATATAATACCATGTAGTACCCTGTACTACCATATAATACCATGTAGTAACCTGTACTACCATATAATACCATGAAGTAACCTGTAGTACCATATAGAACCCTGTAGTACCCTGTACGACCATATAATACCATGTAGTGTCATGTAGTACCCTGTACTACCATATAATACCCTGTAGTACCCTGTACTACCATATAGTACCCTGTACTACCATATAATACCATGTAGTACCCTGTACTACCATATAATACCATGTAGTACCCTGTACTACAATATAATACCATGTAGTACCCTATTCTCACATGTAAATCCCTGTACCTGGGGCTAAATAAATCCACCATAGCCCGTCTACAACTCCCCCAAAACGCTGCCGCTAGACTGCTCACAGGTACCCGGAAGAGAGCTCACATCACCCTTGTACTTGCCTCCCTCCACTGGCTCCTGTGCGCTTTAGAATAGACTTCAAGGTCCTTTTATTGGTTTACAAAGCCCTACATGTAAATGGTAAGGCCCCTGCTTACCTAGCAGACCTCCTCACCCCCTATACCAACACCAGGGCCCTCAGATCGGCTGATAAGGGTCTCCTAACCACCGGTAGGTCTAACTTCAAATCTAGGGGGGACATGCTTTTGCGGTCGCAGCCCCTGACCTCTGGAACAGCATCCCCATGACCATTAAATCTGCCCCCTCCATCGAGTCTTTTAAATCAAAACTCAAAACCCACCTATATCGCCTGGCCTTCCCTGACTCACTTTGACTCTTGCCGTACTTGTTGACGTGTTGTTCTGTTTTCCTTTGTCTATCCGTTGATTTTATTTTATTTTTCAGTTTATTTTATACTTTTCTTTGTACTTAGCTTAGCTATGTGAAGCACTTTGGTTGACAAGCGTCATGTTTAAACGTGCTATATAAATACATTTGATTGATTGATTGATTGATAACAGTCTGCTTTCTTCCATAAAACGTTATTGTGTCCATGTTCTGCAAGTATCGATGGATTGTAAAGGAAAAACATTGACTATTGCATCACTTATTATCAGGTAAGTAACAAATACTATAGGCTAATAATGCCTCAGTTATAACAGTACTATCATAGTAATAATGATTAGCATGTGTGTGTTAATGCATGTTATTGCTACAGCATGTCCACACACACACACACACATACACACACACACACACACACACACACACACACACACACACACACACACACACACACACACACACACACACACACACACACACACACACACACACACCCTAATTGGTAACCAAATTCGGCTAACTGACACAAACCAAAATTAACAGTTTTACTCTCTATATAAAAGCAAAATATGTATCTAAACTATAATATATGCTTATTTACATGTTCATAGTCATGCACATATTTTTCTTTCTGCAGTTACTCCATTTTAAACAAGTTCAATAGTGATATTCATCTGACCTACTAGAGGTGAGCTGCTCCAGGTGGTGCTGCTTCCTGAAAAGAGGGACCCCTCCCCCAAAAGAAATGACACACTCTCTTTGACTCATCATTTCATTGGTCAGATTGTCTGGTACCATTATTTGAAAAAATGATTTCTCTTAAAGGGTCAGTGTAGGGTCTCCAAACGTGGTTTGTGTCTTCAAAGACACACTATGCAGTAGAGGGTTAAAATCGAAGAAAAAACTATGAAAACGATCGAAAACCCGAGTATAGTCAACCGCTGGCGAGATAACCCGACTATAGTCGTGATTGGCGCTGAATGTGTTAAATATTAATCACATTTTTATTCTATTCGTGTTTAATTAAATTAAAGGTATTTTATATTTTATTTGTATTTCCGGGTTTCCCTACAAAAAGACGCAGGGTCTGGAAACGGTAGCAGGATAAAAAGTCACATTTTGTCGCGTTAATCACCTCCCAGAAGAGGGTCTCTTCCCTCCAGTGGTGCCCTGCCCTCCCATCAGAGACAGAGGCGTTCAAGAGAACCGGACTGTTTCTGAACGTCACATCGCGAATCTAGACCAGACATTACCCTCCCGGGTGACCTCTCGGTACTAAGCTGTGACCTCCGTGGAGAGCTATAATTATCTCCTTTTAGACAGCAAATGAGCGGGTTGAAAGGTCACAGAGTGGGTTGCCAAGGGCAACGCCTTGTACTGTACCCGTCTGTCACACAGCGGATGTGAGGAACTTTGCAGCGCAACGCAATATGACTTCCTTGCCGACACGAGGTGGAAACTGTCCCTTGATGAGTATAAGCAGGTGCATAATGCAATCATGATGCAATACAGATTTCAATCTCAATATTTCCATGCCATAGAAAATAAATAGACTCTGAGACAGTTTATTCCCCAGAGCCATCACCACCTTGAACTCTGACATGCACTAAAGCCCCTCTCCCCCTCCTCCCACACTAGACCATTACTGTTTGACACTGTGATTGTTGTATTATTGTTGTATTGTTGTATATTCTGTATTATATAGTATTGTGATATTATGTTAATTATTTTTTACTTGTGTGAACCAGCACCTTAAATCCGAGTCCCTAATCTCGTTCTCGTATAATGACAATAACGTATATTCTATTCTATTCTATTCCATTAGTTAACACATTGGCCACCAGGGATTAGCCGCATCCTTAGCAGCTCACGACATCACTGTAAACGATGGGAGTCGCTCACCTTGTTTGCAGGGCTATAACTATATAAATATTATAGCTATATGTGCATTACTATGGCCCAGTTGACATCGGGTATCTATCGTTCAAGATGTGGGAAAGTAATATTTTTTCCATTCATACATTGTCGTTTTATACCGTGGTGAATATAAGTATAGTTTTAGAGTGGTCTAGGATAATTCCTAGAACGCTAGTAATAGCCTGCGACGTATATTATACTTAAACCATTGGCATTTCGTCCCTATACACACTACAATAAAAAATTCAAATGCATATGATCGGTATATATTATGTTCCATCATGCATGCAGGAAATGGGGGGGGGGGGTCGTTTATGATTGATTGATTGTCAATAACGGTATTCGTTAGTACAACCCCATACGCTGATCAGATCGTTTGCAATGAAAGAAATGGACAATCAAGCTGGAATTAACGTTATTTTGCTCTTACCTCTTGCGGATGAGACTGCAGAAAGAATATTCCAATTATTTGATTGCCATCTGCTAGATCCTATTTCCGTTGGGCTGACTCCATAAGCTCCAAAAGCATTATTGATTCTTGCGTCTCGAAGGCAATTCAATGCACTCGACTGTTCATCTGGATCCACGTTACAAGATAACTGTGCCCGGACGACATTCACCGACGCACAGAGCCAGAAAGTAAGTGCAACATCGGCCGAATACCACCAGTCGGCGGTATCGGGCCGTTGCAATCTCAGACAGAGTGCCCGATTTTCCCAGAGCCTTGCTGGATGAATTATGAACGGAAATAGCGAATAAAAGAAAAACGGATCCAATAACGAGTTGACTTGTTGTCTGGCGCTCGACGCTTGGACGGCAATAACGAGTTAACTCGTTGTTGGTGCAGAAAGGGTTAAATGTGTAACTATCATTGGTATTTGTTTATTTTTAAAGCCCTCATTGGAAAACTTCCCTCTTACATCACAACACTGAACCTATCCGACTGACTCTGAAGCGGAAGGTTCTTCGTTCTCTTGTTGCTTTTAAAAGTATGATCTCCAACCACTGTGTGTCGACTTGTAACTGTCTTAGGTATTTTGTTTCACCTGGTCAGCAACACCGGGGCCCGCAGGGGACAGTCCTCTCCCCTTTCCTCTTCACTGTCTCCACCAACGACTTCCACTTATTTTTATTCTTATTCGTGACTTTTGTTTCTGACTACCTAAATGTTTACTCTTTACTGTGAGCGATCTGTAGTGCCGAATTTCCCTCGGGATAAATAAAGTATTTCTATTCTATTCTATTCAATTATATTCTATTCTATTCTATCTTATTGTGAATATGAACACATCTCTCTTCAGAGTTCAGAATCCCGGACCACTCCCCCTATTCCTGCTTAACAATGATCCTGTTGAGTCATTTCTCAGCACAATCCAATAAAGCCATAACAATTCATGTAAATGTTAACTTTATCACAATTGCAAGTAATATAGACAAATCAGTGGAGGTTATTCCATGACAACACGTGAAACACAAATTCACTCATAATTATTAGTAATTTACATTTATATATATATATATTTTTTTATTATTATTATTATTATACTTTTTTTTTATTAGAAATGTTTTCCTCTGTAAACACATTTTTAAATGGCCAAGCTCTCTGAGCTCTCTGATCAGGCCTGCAGTGCTCACATAACTGCAGTAATGCAAGCTGTCAATCACTGAAGTGCAACTTTCCCTGCACGGGTTGATCTTTTTATTCTATTATCCAATCAAAATAGGCTATTTGAGTCATCTAAGCCCCGCCCGTGCAACTTTGCGCACGCTACTCACGAACGTGGGTTGAATGATTGACAGCCCTCAAAGGTCTGAGACTCAATCAGAGAGGAGCTGCGCGACATGGCATAGACCACTGCACTTCCGCGTTACATGGAGCTTGTGAGGAGGAGGGGGGCGGGGGGACGAGAGCGCGAGGGAATCAAATGAATGTGCTGCCTTCCCCCCCGAACCTCCCATGAGCTCAAAATACCGGAAGTGGTGGTCAATTGTTTACAATTTCCATGGGATAAAAGAACATGTCTCGACTTGAGTCGGACTTGTCACGATGGAGAAGCTGCAATATTCAATGGAAGATGAGATCGGTCACTGCTTTGGCTGCAGTGGCGAATACTTATGGAAGCCAACGGAAGCCAGGCCTCCCTATCAAAATATGAATTAATATCAAATATCAAATATGAAAAAAAAAAATAATAATAATAATATAGTTTACATTCTTTTTCATCTGTTATAATTTTTTTTTTTTTTTTTTAAATGTCTCCATCTTCTCCTTCTCACTCTCTCTAACACACTGTCAGACTCACTGTGCTCACTGCAGCTAGAGGAGAGGCAGGGGGGAGGTGTCTTTCTCCAGCCTCAACCATGTGATTCATGTATGTAGAGTCCAAAACCGATACTAGCCAATCAGATTCGAGCTGACTGCCACACCTTAAAAGTTTAAAACGGGGCTGTGAGCAGAATAATTAGTCTGGCATCCCCTCTGCACACCTCCCCTCTGCACTCTGAAAATTGTATTAACCCGTGACTGCTCCCACGGGCCGAATATTGCCCCGATCCTCGCAAGATTAAATCCACGGGTACCCCTCGGCGTGCCGAAGCTTTTCCTAAATCACTTCCATCATCGAAAACGAGGGGAAAAGGTCGGCTCGCGACCCTGAAAATGTCGCGTGATTTTAAAAACGCTGTATTAAGTGAACCTATTATGGGCTCCACGCAAGCTTTCTATTGTGGAAACATCTGGGCGTCCCGCAACTTTTACTCATTCACATGTAGCCCAGAAAATGCTTGGAAAAGGAAAGTCGGCGCGCAAAATCGTGCAAGGAAAAATCTGACCAAAAATGAACCAATGCTCCAGCAGTATTAATGACCCTGATGTACTGTAAACAAGACAAACGTCTTTCTCTGGTCTGCATCCCCTTATACAATTGTGTGTATTGAGCCGTATACTGTATTGTACCCATTCTGCAATCTGTTAAGGGGAGACACTGCAGGTGAATAGGGTAAAGAAATTAACTAATAGATATCACAATGAAACTTCCCCAGTTGATTACTTATATTAAGACAAGACTTTTTTGTATTACAAGTTTTCTGAAATTGTATGTTTAAATATGCAAATGAGGCATGATCTACTTAAATATGCACTAATTTGCATATAATTCCAGGACAGAAATCTGAACATTGGATAAAGCCATTTTCAAAATTATAGTTTAATTTTGTTGACATATTAGAGCCAAAGGTTATTACAGAGGGGATTTTGGATATCTCTTTTTATCACTCCATAAATCAGAAAATACTCCATTCAGTCCATTTTTATGGTAAAATTCCATATTTCGCCATGTTTTTAGGAATAAAATGTGATATAAATCAGGGTATGAATGCGATATCAACAAACCCTTCTGTAAATACCTTCAGAACATAGATATGAATAGAACTGGAAGGTTTGCTGTATGTGTGTGCTACTGAAGTGGAGATTTCTGGCTCAGAGTATGAGGAAAAACTCTTAGAACTCATTTTTGGGAAAACGCCTTCAAAGTTCTGTATTGTAAAATGCCATACTTTTTTTTTTAAACAGATATTTACAAACACAATACCTAATCAAACCATTAGTAATAGACAACCTAAACACATGCCTGATAACTGAATAATAATAATGATGTTATTGAACTGAACAGAACTACACACAGGCTACAAACAGTGTAGTACAGTGTAGTACCCCCTAATAGGCAAAAAATATTTGAATAGATATCACTATGAAACTTTCCCAATTTGTTATGTACATATAAACTAAGAAAAAATATATTGCAAGTTTTCTGAAATGTATGTTTATATATGCAAATGAGGCACTTCCCCATTAAATATGTGCACATTTATGGATGCAATAAGGAAAAATGATGTAAAATAAACAACTAAATGTGTGTTATTGACGTTTTATTGTCACTAGTTTCATAGAAGACATGTTTAGGAAGCAAAATATAACAAAATCTCAAAATCAACAAAAAAAGTATATTTGACTATTCACCTGCAGTGTCTCGCCTTAAATAAATAAAAATAAAGTTTGACTGGCCTCCGAGCCATACTGTAGTGTACATGGTGACTGCTTGACTTAAAAAAAATAAAAAAAGAGAATATTAATAAAAATATTTAATAATTTTTTTTTTTATAATTTTTTTTTGGCTTCCCCTGTTATTTTACCGACGCGACGCCACTGTTTGGCTGTTGTGTGGTGAGTGGATTTAAAATATATATATTTTACAGTGATTATGAATTCATTGGCCCGCTGTGGCCTTGCGTGTGTAATATATGTCCCGCGGCGGACATATATAATGTTGAATAAAAGTCCCGCGGTACTAGCCATCAGTCAAGGGAGCACTCGCAAACAGATAACGTTAAACACAGCAGAAGATGGATACTACTAGTAGTAGTAGTAGTAGTAGTAGTAGTAGTAGTAGTAGTAGTAGTAGTAGTAGTAGTAGTAGTAGTAGTAGTAGTAGTGGTAGTAGTGGTAGTAGTAGTAGTAGTAGTAGTAGTAGTAGTAGTAGTAGTAGTAGTAGTAGTAGTAGTAGTATAGTAGTAGTAGTAGTAGTAGTAGTAGTAGTAGTAGTAGTAGTAGTAGTAGTAGTAGTAGTAGTAGTAGTAGTAGTGGTAGTAGTAGTAGTAGTAGTAGTAGTAGTAGTAGTAGTATTAATTAATTAATTAATTAGTAGTACTTTAAAAGTAACCATATTACTTTGCTAGACACACTCATGTAATTCCGACGCAGATAGTTTGTCTCTTTATCTCCAGTGTTTCCCTCACTCCTCCCTCTCTGGTCTTCACAGCTCCATGGGGGGGCTGTACTCTAGAAGTGATGATGTCTCATTTAGTCAACATTTATTAACATAATAATAACACATAAGTGCACAGTGGGGTAGGAGGCGGGGGCCGCCTCATCAACAATGTTTTGAAGGTTATTAAATGTCTGCGTTAGCGCGGTAACGTGCAGACGGTATGGAGCCACCGCAGAGATGCGTCAGGAGCACACTGTCATCATTGTTTACCTCCACGTGTCCACAGGGTGAGCTCGGCAGTGTTTTCCTTCTGCATCTAGACATAAAGAAAGTAGCTAATTTCCAAAGTGTCTCGCTAAAAGGTGCAGTCAAGCTGTGTTTGTTGGGCTGTTGCCGTCTCGTTGGCCCTCGACTCCACTGGGTTTTTTTAATGGAGAGAAATCGGATTTATTCTGAGGCAGAACGTCTCGCGCAGGTGCTGTCTGATCAAATGTACGCCGGGGAGACGGTAACAACAGTCGGTACGTTGCAGAATGGGGTTTCAGACGGATTTATGTTCCTGCTGAGTCAGCGTTGGCTTTTCTTACCCTGTTAAATCGCGTTGGTGTGTGGAATCATGGAAACTTAAAGTGGTAATCTGCAAGATCCACATTTTAGTTTGTTTTTGGCAACCTCTGTCTGTCTATCTATCTATCTATCTATCTATCTATCTATCTATCTATCTATCTATCTATCTATCTATCTATCTATCTATCTGTCTGTCTGTCTGTCTGTCTGTCTGTCTGTCTGTCTGTCTGTCTGTCTGTCTGTCTGTCTGTCTGTCTGTCTGTCTGTCTGTCTGTCTGTCTGTCTGTCTGTCTATCTATCTATCTATCTATCTATCTATCTATCTATCTATCTATCTATCTATCTATCTATCTATCTATCTATCTATCTATATATCTATCTATTTATCTCTATATCTAGACCACATGGACTACTCCTATCAGGTATTGATACTAGCAGGGTCCTTATAACGATATAGATGTGGATTACCGACGACCATTTTACAGATCACCTTCAGTCACAGGCCCCGCCCCCAGGCTCTGGAGTGATGTCACAGCCCTTAAACCTAAAGTCTTCCTCCCTGAAACCCATAGCCTCAGCTCTTGGCTTTAACCCCTGCCATGTCAGAGGTATTGATCTGCAGGGAAACGACATGTAGACCAAAGCAGGGGAAACAAGACCTCAGGATCAACAACAGTCTTCAGGGATTTGGATTCGTTTCAGAAGGCGTATTATGTGAAAGCTGTGAAAGTGAAAAATAATAACCTCCTGGGATAAAGGGATAGTTTCTGCGCTTTGTGTGGCTGTGTTGCTTTGACTGTTGTTTTAAATGACTGTGTTGTTTTAAATTAAATTAACAGACTACACCACTGGTATAGACCACACAGCATACTATCACTAACGTCGGGTGCAGAATGCAGGTGTGATGCTGTCAGCGGAGCAGCTGATTTACGTCTGTGGGCCAATTACGTCAGTAATATAACCCCGCCCCCAGATGTCATGAGGCTGCCAGATAACGTTGTATTTCCCAGGTAGTCGCGTTATTCTGCTCTCTTGTATTGTTCCTTTGTCCATTGTGCTTCGACCGTATCTAACCCGTGTTCTCATCCCTACCCCGCAGTCCTGCCTGGCTCTTTACCCTGTTCTCTGGCTCCCGACAAGGACGTGCTCCGACCCCCGCCTGTCTGACTCTCCTGTCCCGTGCCCGCCCCCGAACTGTATGAGTGCTCCCCCCGTGTATCAACCCCTGACTGAACCCTTGACCATCCTTTACATTAAATATATCCATACTGGATATTAACCAGATCTGTCTGCAGAGTCTCATTATCTGCACATTGGGTTCAATATGTCAAACCGTGACAGGGAGCAGGGAAACACAACAACCTTCAATGACGTCAGTGAGTCTCCTGAAGGCACCCAAGGACCCGCCCTGGCCACCCACCTCAGACAAGCAGCAACACAATGGAAATCACATGAATTAAATTGTCCCGGTGAAAATCACCTGACGTTACATTTACATTTAGTCATTTTGTCATTTAGCTGAAACGCTTTTATCCAAAGCGACTTACAAGTTCTGTACGACAAGCCAGCAGGGAGGGTACAACTCTTTCAGCTGACAGGCTGGCCGTGCCTCCCCACAGCCTGAGCTCCAGAACCTAGAACGTTAGTGTTCTAGGGTTAAATGACTGTGTTGTTTTAGATTACTGTGTTGTTTTAAATGACTGTGTTGTTTTAAATGGCTGTGTTGGTTTAAATTACTGTGTTGTTTTAAATTGCTGTGTTGTTTTAAATGGCTGTGTTGTTTTTACCACAGTATAATCCCCGCAGGACGAGAGGGAATATGAGGAGAAAATAGAGACACGACCAAACAGTCGTGACTCAGATAGAAACAGCAGTGACTCAGATAGAAACAGCAGTGACTCAGATAGAAACAGCAGTGACTCAGATAGAAACAGCAGTGACTCAGATAGAAACAGCAGTGACTCAGATGCGCATGGCAAGGTTTACACACAGTACCAACAGAAGTTCTCTTACAGACAGAAGTTATCTTACAGACAGAAGTTATCTTACAGACAGAAGTTCTCTTACAGACAGAAGTTATCTTACAGACAGAAGTTCTCTTACAGACAGAAATGCTCTTACAGACAGAAGTTATCTTACAGACAGAAGTTATCTTACAGACAGAAGTTCTCTTACAGACAGAAGTTCTCTTACAGACAGAAGTTATCTTACAGACAGAAGTTCTCTTACAGACAGAAGTTATCTTACAGACAGAAGTTCTCTTACAGACAGAAATGCTCTTACAGACAGAAGTTATCTTACAGACAGAAGTTATCTTACAGACAGAAGTTCTCTTACAGACAGAAGTTTACAGACAGAAGTTCTCTTACAGACAGAAGTTCTCTTACAGACAGAAGTTCTCTTACAGACAGAAGTTATCTTACAGACAGAAGTTCTCTTACAGACAGAGGTTCTCTTACAGACAGAAGTTATCTTACAGACAGAAGTTCTCTTACAGACAGAAGTTATCTTACAGACATAAGTTCTCTTACAGACAGAAGTTCTCTTACAGACAGAAGTTCTCTTACAGACAGAAGTTCTCTTACAGACAGAAGTTCTCTTACAGACAGAAGTTATCTTACAGACAGAAGTTCTCTTACAGACAGAAATGCTCTTACAGACAGAAGTTCTCTTACAGACAGAAATGCTCTTACAGACAGAAGGTCTCTTACAGACAGAAGTTATCTTACAGACAGAAGTTATCTTACAGAAAGAAGTTCTCTTACAGACAGAAGTTATCTTACAGACAGAGGTTCTCTTACAGACAGAAGTTATCTTACAGACAGAAGTTCTCTTACAGACAGAAGTTATCTTACAGACAGAGGTTCTCTTACAGACAGAAGTTCCAGAATCTCGTCGTCTTGCCAGTGAGACATTTATGTTGCCACCTTTGTGTAAATGACTGTAAATGATGCATCTTCTATTGTTCTTCACCCTTGGATGTATGTATTCCTCCAGTTTCCTGCTAGTCACATGATAGAAATGCAATCAGTGCTGTACTTGTATTCGGACATGGGCTCAGTTGGTCATTACGCAGACTTAGGACTAGGGGGCTGGGAGGCTAAACTCCAGGCTCAATACCATTTGCGTTTGCACATATCCGGGGTAGATAAGTAGTCCAGTGCATGTGTGAAAGGGCCCATTAATGCTGACAATACACTTTGGTGTATCTCATTACATGCACAGTGGCTAAGGAGGTAAAGCGGTCATCTGGTAATCGTAAGGTTCCAGGTTTGATTCCGGCTCCTCCCGGGCAGCATGCCGATGTGTCCTTGAGCAGCAAGACACTTAACGATAGGTTATGACTATAACCAAGTTCTGTTAGTTAGGGGCGATGCTTGGCATCACTACTGCACTATCTCGCGTACGTGCACGCGTACTGAATAAACCACAAATGTACCTCTAATACCAGTATTAGTCTGACCACACCCCTCATCAGCTTACCTTCATAAGCAGGTGTGTGGTCACCTGCTCTCCTCCTTCCCAAGCTTTCACCACAAGGTGAGGACAAGGGCTGCAGCGGCCGTCTGATGCCAAGCATCGCCCCTAACTAACAGAACTTGGTTATAGTCATAACCTATCGTTCTGTATCGTTAGTGGCTTAGCTTGGCATCACTACTGCACAAGGGAGGCCAAGCGGAGCCACTTGGCTGACAAATACACCCCGCTGACAGCCCCCCAAAACCATCAGAACAGGGAGGGCCGAGCCCCCCCGACCCCCCCTAATGGAGGGTATCCCCCCTATTAGAGGCTTCACGGGAAGGCGACGGACCCGACCGTGCGAAGAGGCACTCAAGCAACTCAACGCACAGGGTGAGCAGACCGTGGCCTGACCCCACGACTACACACACGCATAACCCGCATGCCACCCGGGAACGAACGGAGGAACAACCTCGTTACTGCCCCCAGAATCACGGGGCCAAGGGCAAACCCAACCCCGTGGCAAGGCCGTAGCAGCGGAGCGCGAAGGAAGACCCAGACCCACCAAAAGGACTGGACTCCCTGGAATGGGGGCCCGGAGAAGTCCATGATGCCAGCATCAAGACCCCACCAGGTGGGCACGTAGTGCCCCGCCCCCCACATCGCCAGCGTATTCGGACAAAGGCCCCTCAGTTACTGCACCTGGTATTCCCAGGCGGAATCCCATCCAAGTACTAACCAGGCCAGAACCTGCTTAGCTTCCGAGATCGGACGAGATCGGGCGTGTTCAGGTTGGTATGGCCGTAAGCCGAGCGGGCCCCGTCCCCCCAATAGTACACCGCCTGGCACACTGACCCTGCAGAACAGGCAGTCAGCATGGCCGTAAGCACACAAAAAGGTTAACCAACGGAAGCAGGCAGCGCACCGGGGAAAAACCAGGCAACAGGCTGTTAACCCTAGCCTGGAGACTGCGGACGAGACAGGCGCCAGAGGGGACAGCTGAACACAGCCGCCCCGGCGGAAGGAGCGTAAGCTGGCGGTGTTGCATGACCAAGCCTCCATTTAAAAACCCCCACCCAGAGGGGTCGAGGCAGAGAAGGCTGACACGATTGGCAGACGTCATGAACGTGCAGGGGCACCCTCAAACGGTGAACCCGGGAGTTGACACTGCTCCAACACACCAGGGAATCAACCACCTCGGCGTTACCCAATGCGGTGGTTGTTCCTATAACCCCTCAAGAAAAAACTCCAAAACACACCTGCGGGCATACACCGGCTATACCGCAGTACAAGTGTTTCAGTTTCCAAAAAGGGTTAACCCAGGCCTACGGGTCGCAAACATCACTTCGGACCGGGCCTGGCGGTACGGGAAGCACAGGGTCACCAGAGGAGGTCAAAAAACCACCCCCACAGGCCCCTCTTCGCCATGCGTGAGAGAGGAGCGAAAAATAATGGAGAACCAGCCCCTAAGCACACCGTACCTGGTATTCCCCGGCGGTCTCCCAACCAAGTACTAACCAGGACCAACCTGTGTAGCGGCCGAGATCCGACGAGATCGAGCGCGTACAGAATGGCATGGCTGTAAGCCATGACGACAGTGCTGAGTAAAAACATACCCAACCAGGGTCTCCATAGCGCTTAACCCTGTGACACCCAGACCGACCCGGCATTTTTCCCCCTGAAAAAAGCCCAAGTCCCTCAGGGTACCAGAACAGCAGATCTGCATCCCCGGCGGACAACGGGTTCAACTGATCTGGACCAGCGTGACCAGAACCAGTCCCGTGCCCTAACCACGCCGACATGCCTACTCCAGGAGAAGGGCAGATATGCGTGTTGATCTTAACATGAAAAGAAGGCGCCACCCAGACGTTCGGACGAACCGCGCCTGGTGGCCCACCCCAAGGGCGTGAGACCCCACTACATATGTTCAGATCCATCCCGTCATCATCCCCCAGACATGAACGAGAATCCGTCGACAACCCACCCAGGTCATGGGATGTGGTCGTCGGAAGAGGAAAAACCCCCATCTCAGTTGCTTTATAAAAACGCTGTTTCAACCACAAGCAACCAAGGCGTGCCAGTCAATCGCCTGTTTACAGCGAGCTAGCACTATACGTGCGTCGGGACACACCCCCATCAATGAACAGGCTATTTAGACCTGTCATTGAATCCCCAAGGCGCCCAGGGGAACGACAAGAGGGGTGTGACACTCCCTAACTCCAACACTTCTGGAATAGAAAGAAGGAAGCATCAACAGTATGTATCCCAGTCTACACAGCCGGGGTAAAAAATGTTCACATTTTTACATCCCACCACCCTCCCATAGGAAGAGACGGGGATCCCCAGAGAGACTTCCCACGCGAGCTGTACAGATTGAAAAGAATATATTGCACCTTGAGCCATGTAAAAAACTGGTTTTAGGGCCTCCGGGGAAGAGGCACTGAACCCATACACACTCAATAAACGAATTGAATCGAATATACATACAATAGAAAAGGACCCTTCTAGAGGGTCCACTCACTTTGACAATCTGAGGAGGAAGGCTCTGTACTCTGATGGAGGCTTCCTCACATGGAAGAAGGAGTCCGAACTCACAGAAGGCCTGAATAGGCGCTTGGTGAGGAGGAGCCCTGACCACCCCCCCTGAAAACAGATCCATCACATGGACCTGAACAGCACACGGAAGTCCTACCAACAGAGACGCGCACGGTGACGTACTCTATGGCGGGGGAATTCCTGCGGTGCACACGCCCAATATACCAGGCCGTGGGACCAGGAACTCCCTCCGCCCCCCCCCCCCCCCCCCCCCCCCCGTAACGTGCCGAACCGCCACGTGACGGGAACCTTGAAGGACAGGGGGTGTACCCCTGACCGACAGAACAATGGGGAGAGGAAAGGTTACCAGTTCACCCCTTTACGACCCCACACCCACGATACGACGTAACGACAAAAAGAGAATATGACACAGTCATAGTCAGCTCTATGAAGCGTTTCACAGCTCCACACAGCGCATGAGCCAACCTGCCATCTGATTTTTACTAAGGAAAAACACAGAATAGAGAGGGCTCTAAGAACCCCGGTCCAACATACACATGTGCTTCTGTGGCCAGTACAACCCAGTTGTAGGTCACATGACACACACAACCCATCATCACCTACAAAAAACGGCAAAAACACTCAACAGAGGAACGCCGTTTTTTTCACAATGAGAGAATACATCATTCTTGATTAGTATCGACCACAGGCCTTGCTAAGCACACATGACAGCAACCAAACCAATTTCCCTTTAGGAAATAAGTTTCTCCAGCAGATTTAGCACAACCTCAGCAATCAAGCTAAGAGTTACATCGTATCCCTACCACACAAAAGACACAATTAATGCACAACATGTCTGATAGGAGGTGATAAAGTCCCCAGGGAACCGGGGGGGAAAACACAATCCTCCTATTTTACCCTCAATACGGCCAGTTAAAACAGGAAAACCTGTTAATGTGTGAACACACTGTTCATTGTCATTACAGTCTGAGAAAGAATATTCTTTTACTCACTTGTCACCAAGCATAGCTTCATAGGTTAGTTACCTTAGTTGTGAGTACACGGTCGTGTTACTCACACAACAACCAGATCATTACATCCCGTTTGCACGGAGAAGCTAACTGCCAGTGACAAAAACAGCTCACACACAACCCGCAACGTATCCTAAATGCATTGCAGCAACACACGTTTTGGGAAAAACACTGTTATTCACAATACATTTAGCAAAGTAAAACCAGAAGACGTGTTATGAGGTCTGGCCAACCCCGTACCTACCCGGAACGCAGATCAGCGAAGTGCAGTCACAAGACACCGTAGAACACAGCCGTCCTGTGTTGTTCGATCCGGGCAGCGTCGCCGCTCCAACCAGTCGCTACAGTCCTCTTTGTTGACGCAATCCCCGTCCAGGCTCAGGGCAGGGTCGACGAACATCCCCTGTCAAGGATGACGTCGTGGTCAAGAGTGTAAAACATGTTAAAATCAAAGCACGTTCAACAGAATAGCATCAAGCTAACGGCTGCTCCAACCGTTCGGGTGCCATTGCTTCCGCTCGCGAGACGCCAATCTAACGACGCACGCGATCAGAAGCGAGCTCCCGGCGGCGCGCGAGAAGCTAAGCTACCCCGCGCCAAGCCACTAATAGTTGGCCTTAAGCAGGCCATGCAGCGATCCAGCAGGCTAACGCAGCAGTTAACAGCTGACCGGCTAACCGTAAGCTATGAACATGTAAACAATGACATAACACTCACCCAGACAGGCCGCCGTTCTGAACCTCTCCTCACTTTTTAAGAGAAAAGAGAAAACAAGATGTCCACACCGCTTCACAACGGTGACATTACCACATCCGACGGATCAGCACAGTACCAACTGGCCTGTGTAGCTGACATTGAACATGAATCTGCCGCTATCGCACATTACATGCACATATCCCCTCGTGAAGGAATACTCTCATTTGGATATGAAAGATGGGGCCTTAACACGGTGACAGAGATAATCCACTCGTCCAGAACACACAGGGATCACCAGTGTCAATGGTCGCGGCCCACTAGTTAAAACTATAATGGTCTTCAGACCAAGGTCTTCTGTCGCCTAGGTGGCTAAACAAAGGACCCTAGCCTGGGGCCGGTTTCCATAAACTTTGTCAAGTAGCCCCCATAGCACTAACAGACAAGTGGAGCCCGCCAGCAAACACTACTCACCCAACCTGGAACGCACCGCTTCTCACAACAGCGGCATGTCCGACAGTTCAGCTGTGGCCTGACAGGTTTCACCCCAACAAACACAGCAAGGAACTGCAGTTGAGAAGCATGCAGCGGCGTGCTCCCTATACGAAAACCGGTGGAGGGTTTTTAGAATGATCATCATCTTCCAGACACTCCAGTACGAAGACAATATCGCCGTATTTTCTCGAAAATAGTGAGAGAGAAAATAAAGATATGAAGTCAACGTATCCTTGTTTCCCAAAGCTGTTCCTAATCCAATTTCTTCCATCATGGTGTCAAGTGTGGGGATCTACCGAGGCACTTCTTCCTTGTGGTGAAAGCGAGAAGGAGGAGAGCAGGTGACCACACACCTGCTTATGAAGGTAAGCTGATGAGGGGTGTGGTCAGACTAATACTGGTATTAGAGGTACATTTGTGGTTTATTCAGTACGCGTGCACGTACGCGAGATAGTGCAGTAGTGATGCCAAGCTAAGCCACTAACGATACAGAACCCCTAACTGCTCCCCATGAGTTCAAAAGTTCAACTTTGTTTATTATTTGTCACAACAAAATACAGAATACTTTATGATGAAATGCTTGTTTCCCCTGAGAGTGTGCTACATACAGTAAAAAAAAAGTTATTAAGAAGTAAGTAAAAAGTAAGTAAAGGAATGTTCAGTCAATATACATACCGTAATTCCTCTAATAGTGACCCGGGCTTGTATTTGTTTCAACTGTAGCGGGTACCAGGCTTTTATTGAAAGGAGGCATGTATAAGAGAGAGGCCTATATTTCAAATTTTTCAAACAGATCATAATGAATAAATCAACATTTTGTGTCAGTTTGAACCCAGTCAAATGTACTGGGTTCATTTATTGAAACCAAGTACTGTATGAAATAGTAAACAGTGCAATTACAGGTGGTCACTGGTCATTTCAACGTTTTCAAAGTGAAATCAAGTAACTTTACCCGAGTAAAATAGTGCAATCACAATACTGGTATAAACAATTCTGAGGTAGGCTTACTCTCTTGGTAAACATTAACACCATACCATTTATATGGTATTTACTGCACAGCCAGCATATAACAACAATAACAAAATATATTGCCTATGGTGGTAAATGCCATTAAAAACATCAACATCAAGTGCAACAGTGTCAATTTAACTTGAAATATAACTTCAACTGAGGTAGACTACCACAATACTGTGGTCCATCCTATTTATTGCCCATTAAAATACCTGTATATAGGCCTATATACAGTTAGGCTAATAACAGTCAAGTTCAGCTGCAAATAATAAAGTTAAAATAAAAGATATGGTACAGTATTAACTATAACATCATCGATGCAGCTTACACGGTGTAGACACTTCTCCAGCCAACCTTCACTGGCCACAGACGCCTTGCCTCCATCACTCACTGTCGGGTAGATTTCCATTGCTTTTCTTTGTATCATTTTGCGCAACACACGGTTGTGTTTGTCGCACAACGCATGAATCCAGTCGGAAAGTAGTGTCTCCATCTCCTCACTCACTTTTTTTGTCCCTCCTCCAGTTATGCATGCTCTTTTACCGTCAGCTGCTTTCAGCTCATTCCTTTTCTTTTTTCCAATATCGGATTTGTCTGGAATCAATGTTAAAGTGCCGCTGCGTCTTTCTCTCCCGAATGCTCCGCCGCATACCTCAAAACGTCCTCTTTAATCTTAACGTCAAACTTTCGTCTCTGTTTAGTACCGGTAGCCATGCTTGCTCTGTTGTTGTTGTGTTACGTGCTGCGCGCGACCCGTGTTTCATATATACGGAAGTAAGGGGAGGTTTGCTCACGCATATATTAGTAACCCGGTTTGTATTAGGAGGTCGGCTTATAATAGCTTATTTCAACAGCGCACCCGGTCATTAATAGAGAGTCGGTTTTTAATTGAATAGAGATCACTATTAGAGGATTTACGGTATATACAATATACAATGCAGAGTAAAATTAGTAACAGTGAGGTACAATGCAGAAATGAGATGAGGTACAAAACTTAGGGTAGGGTGCAAATGAGGTATGAATGTAGTGCAAATCTCTTTACTAATATATATATATATATATATATATATATATATATATATATATATATATATATATATATTGTGACGTACGTGGGTTGGTCATTATCATTATTACTGTATTTGGAAGACCATGTGAACATCAGATTAGTATCATGAGTATGGGTGATGTTATTCTTGGTTGTGTGATGTGTCATCTTTTAATTCTGTTTCTTTTCTCTTTTCCCAGATACCACTCATCCTCCTGATTGAGCTGATTGCACCTGCTTGATTACACCTGTGGGCAGTTAGTTGAATGAGTGGCTATAACCTGGAAGATGGCACACACACAGGGCCCTCTTTGGAAGCAGTGTTGTGCTAGTTACTGAAAAATAGTAACTCAGTTACTTTACTAGTTACTTCATTTCAAAGTAACTTCGTTACTGTACTAGTTACTTACACCCAAAAGTAATGAGTTACTGTGAAAAGTAACTATTTAGTTATTTAAAAAAAAAGATAAAAAAAAAAGATTGCTCCCGAGTCCCATGCCCTATAGTACTCAAAATCGGTTGATCAACTTGACAGTTTCCATTCACATCACCGAACTCTGCTAAGCAATGTGGTCTAGATACAAACACAAATCTGACACAAACAAATGTTGTCCCGAGTCATATAATAAGAAGTGCGCCGGTTGAAGGAACAGCCTTGATGTCGCCGGAGCGTTTCATTATAACCATTATAATTCAAGGGTACTACGACTATGCTTGCACCTCATGGTACCAAAGCACCTCAAAGGCGCTTAAAACTAAATTACAAACATCACAAAACAAACTGGTCAGACTACTACTTGACCTTACTCCTAAAACCCACCTCACCCCTGCCCACTTTGACAACCTAGGATGGCTTAGCGTAGACGACAGAGTACAGCAACTTGCAATGGGCCTGGTCTACAAGATACACTATACGACCGGGGTACCCATGTACATGTCAAAATACTTCCCAAAGGTCAGTGAATACCACAACCACTACACCAGAGGAAGCTCAACAAACCCAGATTCGGCTCAAACAAGGGACTAACGTTTCGCAATTATGCCACAACAATGTGGAACGCCCTACCCAAAGCTAGGGGTAACAGTACTGTATATTTGAATACCGTTTATGTCACAAATGTATCAGTACTAAATACCTATATGTCCCTATGCCATAAATGTCATGTATGTTGTGTATGTCATAAATGTCTATATGAATTGAAAATGGGGGACCCTGATGGAAACAAGACAAACTTCTTTCTCAGGTCTGCATCCCCTTAACAATTGTATGTATTGAGCCGTACTGTATTGTACCCATTCTGCAATCTGTTAAATAAAGTTTTCATTCATTCATTCATTCACCATCTTGCAAGTTGCAACATTGTTTAAGATATCAATCAAAGCATTGCAACGTTAGAATAGTTAGGATATCAATTGTGCATGAAAGGACTATATTTATATTGTTTGATTAGTATTATGAGATTCCCTGGCAGATTTCGTACAGTCAAAATCCGTTGATCAACTTGAGTTTCAGTGAACACATTGCACTGACTCACCAAAGTCTGCGGTGGTTGAGATGTAGTAACGTTACGTTAGTCCAGTTGACTCCAGCAGCGCCTCAAACATGTTCTTTATCTCGTTTCCATGTTGTATATTAATTATCTCTCCAAGTAGTTGCTAAATGGTTTGTTAGTTTGTTACTGCGTTCTTTTTATGTAGATTCATAGCGAGCGTTTGTTTTGTTTACAATAGAGAGGGTCTATTTCTTTCCGTAGCCGCATTTCTTGCGCACTTCTGATTGGCCAGTGGCCAGACTCGCCTCGTATCATTCTACGCGGGTGGGGATGAGGATAATAATAATAATCACTACCGCTCGCTATCAATCTACGCCGTATATAACGCAAATAACGCAGTGACGAACCATTCAGTAACGTAAGTAGCGTTACTGAATTTCAAAAGTAATGCGTTAGAGTACTAGTTGCGGCAAAAAGTAACTTCGTTTCTGTAACGCGTTACTTTGTAACGCGTTAGTCCCAACACTGTTTGGAAGTCACTGCCACGTCTCAGAGTGGAGTGAGGAGGCTGCCTTCCCTCTTAGCTGTTGCGTTTGGAAATGATATAGTGTTGGCGGTATTAGTGACCACTGGGGTGTGGATCTATCCTAAATGGTGGTGGAGTTCTATGAAGGACGCACAGTTCATTTGGTTATTATTTGTTTGTCTGTATGTGTACCGTGTCTGTTCTCCCCTTACCTTTTTCCCTTTGTGTGATCTGGGTTGAAATCCCCACTAATAACATCCCCTTTTCCCCTTTGGGAACAGGCCGTGGGTTGGAAGCCCCACACATAATAAATCCAATTTGCCATTTGAAAACGTCTGTGTTTACTATTTGCCTACCCGGGACTGTTTTGAAAAGCATTTTCTACTGAGGGGGTTGTTTCTGCTCATGTACCGCCTGCCCAGTTATATATATAGTGTGTTAAAGTGTTTAAAGTGAGTGGTAAGGTGAGTGTTTGTTTAAAGTGAGTGTGTGTAGGCCTACATGTGGATGTGTGTGCAGTGAGTGTAGATGATGGGTTGTTACATAGTGTCATTGTCATTGAGCATCCTGATGGCCTGGGGATAGAAGCTCCTTCTGAGTCTCTCTGTACTGGCCATGAGACTCCGGTAGCGCTTGCCTGACCGCAGCAGTTCAAACAGGCAGTTGTTTGAATGACTAGAGTCTTTGGTTATTCTCTAAGCCTTGTCCCTGCAACGCTTGTTACAGTGGCGGCCCGTCAATGGGGGCGCTAGAGCGCCGCCCTCCCTGTTAAAAGAGAGAAGAAGAAGAAATATTTTTTTTGTTTTTGTTTTATAGCCCTATAAATAATATAAACATGTTTAAAATGAATAATATTTACTCATTTTAAGTATGTTTGTGTTTCCAATGCACAATATAACGTTAATATATCAAATATAAATAATTGTTTCCATGAACCGGAAGTGACTGTCTGATAGAGAATACGTTCCGTAGCCGCATTTCTCTCGAGCAACCCGTAGCCGCATTTCTCTCGGGCTAGACGCAATAGCGCTTACAGTGGGCGTGCACGCCGTGCACTGGTTTCATCGCTGTATCCGTTGCAGCCAATCAGTGCGTAACGCGCTGTGTATTGAAATATGATGTATTATGATGGAAGCCGGGAGCGTTTTAAAGTGATCAAAGCAAGCAGCGTCTATAATTTCCGTAGCCGCATTTCTCGGAGACGCTCTCTGATTGGCCGATGCCAGCTTAGGCACTCTTTCAAAGTTGGTTAAGGTTAGAGTTTGTCTTAGAGCATGGCGATAGGAACGCCAGGTAGTTTGCAGGCTGTTCAACGCGGAAATGGGCAAAGACACAGCTCGTCACTCACACAGTACTTGTTGGCTAACAACAAGAAGCTATATATGGATGCAGTGTGGACATGGATGGACATCAACACAGTCTGGACAGTGGAGTGGATATACTTTATCAAGCCCTTCTGCCTGCTGGACCACTGTGCGTTTCAACTTAACAAGGTAGAGTTGCGATATCTCTCTCTCTCTCTCTCTCTCTCTCTCTCTCTCTCTCTCTCTCTCTCTCTCTCCTCTCTCTCTCTCTCTCTCTCTCTCTCTCTCTCTCTCTCTCTCTCTCTCTCTCTCTCTCTCTCTCTCTCTCTCTCGTGCGTGGCTGCATTTGACTGACTGTGATCATATATTGATTGATGGCAATGGTGATAGTTGTTTGTACCTAATTAAATATTCGCCAATGCGTGGTACATGTTTGCAAAATGTTTGGTATAGCGCCCCCCATGGAGAAGAATGTACCGGCCACCACTGGCTTGTTATAAATGTCCTGGAGAGTGGGAAGCCCCCCTCCAATTGTGCGTTCGACTGAATGGGCCACTCTCTGTAGTCT
Organism: Notolepis coatsorum; assembly: GCF_963971535.1. Lineage (NCBI taxonomy): Eukaryota > Metazoa > Chordata > Actinopteri > Aulopiformes > Paralepididae > Notolepis > Notolepis coatsorum. The sequence continues at coordinate 90,438,270 of NC_140176.1, read as the reverse complement.
GCTACGGTCTTGTACGGTGCTATTCCCAAACCAGGAGGTGATATTGCCTGTCAGGATGCTCTCTATTGTGCATGAGTAGAAGTTCTTAGGATCTTCTGACTCACTTTGAACTTCCTTGGGTGCCTAAGGAAGTAGAGGCGTTGCCGTGCCTTCTTCACTACACTGTCAATGTGTGTGGTCCATGTCAAGTCCTTATTATGTGGACTCCGAGGTAAGGCTGAGCCCGAACCCTGTTTTTAGGGTTCGAACGTTCGCCAGGGTTTATCGAACGAACGTTATTTTTTATTATTTTTTTAATTTTTTTTTGTATTATAGATCCTACGGAGGGCGGCATTGCATAATCTATTGGTGAAAAAACATGTTGTTTACAGTGGTGGCTGTTCATGTAAACATGTAATTAAACAAAGCACTCAGAAGAAAATAAACAAGCTACTGATTACTGCATCAAAGTTCCTACTTATGATAAACAACAATAGCCCTTGCACACCGCAGTCACGCAAGGGGCTAGATAAACAAAGGCATTCGTTTTGTGGCATTAACGTTATATAGTTAGTGTTACACGTTCAATAACAGGTATTCACTCTTGGTCGACGGGAAGGAGAGAGGCGCGCGCCTCGGCTCCTTCCACCGTCTACCTCGGAACGGGGATGGCAGAGAGACAGAGAGACACCGGCGCGGGGGTCCCGCCGGGCTCCCAACACGCCTGCCGCCTCGGCCAGAGTTGTTTCCAACGCAACCACCTCCCGCCATGAAGCTCGCGCTCCGTGGCCGAAAAAGGCTGGTATTCATTAATGATCCTTCCGCAGGTTCACCTATGGAAACCTTGTTACGACTTTTACTTCCTCGGCGGGGAGCTAACGCTACGTTAATGCTTCTCGCAAGCAGATCAATGGCGGCATTGCCGGAAGTAAAAAAAATAATAAACACTTGCCGATTGGTGGTAACAGCAGAGGCGGGTGCAAGCGGTGTGACGTAATTGGCAGAATCGCCTGTCATTCAATCAAAATTGTTCTATTGCATTGGTTGAGACTAGAGCTCTGGTTGCGTATCCAGCAACAGCCCGGCAGAGACCATACTGGTTGAGCCGAGCGACTCGGGGGACGCGCCGCTTCACATCGCCTCACCGTCGTTGCGCCTGCTTTATTTTTTTCACCGAACGTTCGAACCCATTAATTAAAGTCAGAATGTCAGCTTAACGAACGAACGTTCGAACGTTCGAACGTTCGGGCTCAGCCTTACTCCGAGGTACTTAAAACTGTTCACTCTCTCGACTGGTGCCCCGTCGATACTGATGGGGGCTGTAGTCCCTGGCCCCCGCCCTTCTAAAGTCTATAATCATCTCTTTCGTTTTGCTGACGTTCAGGGAGAGGCTGTTCTACTGACACCACCATGCCAGGTCCTCTACCTCTTCCAGGTAGGCCCTCTCGTCGTTTGCAGAAATCAGGCCCACCACGACTGTGTCGTCAGCAAACTTGATAATTGTGTTGTTGTTCCGCTGTGCCACACAGTCATGTGTGTACAGCGAGTAGAGGAGGGGGCTCAGAACACAGCCCTGGGGGGCCCCTGTGTTGAGAGTGATGGATGAGGAGGTGCAATTGCCTGCTCTCACCACCATGGGGTCTTCCTGTCAGGAAGTCCAAGACCCACTAGACCTGTCACTAAACCACGCCCCAAAATAGAATTTGTCCAATCATATCACAGCAAAAATCCTTGCTGCAGAAAACTCGGTCAACTCGGTTTGTGGGCTGCATCAAACCAAACGTCTGTGATCGAAACCACTGTGAAGAGTTCAGTTTATATGTTATTATCTACCTAATATCTGATGGTGAAACGCTGTGCGTGGGGTACCTGTAATTCGGACACCAGGTACCCTGAAAGACTGGATGGAGGAGTATATTTCATACATTTTCCTAAGCCCCAAAGACAACTCGACAAATGCAAGCGATGGATTCGTCGTCGACCGCATACACAACTGAATGTGAAGACCATTACCAAGGACACTTATGTTTGCTCAAAGGTAAGGTCAATTCATAAAGACATAATATTTGACGGCATGTATTAGAAATGTAGACCAAACTATTAGTTAGCTAACGTTAGCTGCAAGCTAGCTAGCTAGCTGGTGTTATCCTAGCTAGCTAGCTACAGTGTTATCAACATCAACTTTGCGGTCATTCATTTGCTGTCTGACTTTTCTTCCTCGCTAGTTAGCTGGTGTTTTTAGCTAACTTAACGTTTGCTAACTGTCTTTTGTCCAGATGGGGAGCACCGGCCTGTGGAGCAGCCTCCCCCAAGCCCAATGGAAGAAGGTGGACAAGAGGAGCGAGATGAACGATTGAGAAATCAACAAGCACAAATCGAATCACTGACGAGTATAAATACTGTTCTGAGACTTAATCCAGTACCAAATAGATTAACACCAGAGGTCTTGCAGCACAGCCGTGTACCAGCCTATTTCAAATATGTCACTGGATTCACTTATGATCAATTCAATAATCTATGTAGCTTTTAAATCCCTGCTTAAGACCCATCTTTTTTCTCTCTCCTTCAACCTACCCTGATCTCACCTGGTCGGGGACTGACCTTTAGATTAATCTGTCTAGTTTAGTTAGGACGTTTATTTTCCCCCATGTCTGCTTTTTTGCAGCACCACAAACATGGGAACTCTCTAACTCCTCCCCCCCCCTTCCCCCTCCCTCCCCCCCCCCCCCTCTCCCCCCTCCCCCCTCCTTCCCTCCCCCATCTCTCTGAGTGCCTGTCTCCTAGCGCTGACTAAGGTGATGGATGCCTCGGGTCTTGGCCAAGATTGCAGTGACTGCTCTACATGCACCACCGAGGCCTTGGATCAGCTACTTACCGTCGTCTGTCCGTGGTCCTGTCAACCGGCGTGTCAACGTGGTTTCATTGCTGGGTTAAGTACTTCTATTCTATTCACATAATATGCTTACTTCATATATCTACTCTATTCACATATATGCTTACATCTTGTATCTATTGCTATGTCCGCCCACTACAATCACACGAGCTGTCTAACGCCTGTCCCGTATCCCTGTCCCCCTGTGAGTTGCTGTCCTGGAGTGCTGACCGGAGTGTCGAACGTCCCGTGATGAAGGCCGGGAGGATGCGACCCTCTCTGCGTGCCCTCCTGTCTAAGGAGGTCTCGTAGTGGTGACCGGAGTGCTGGACGTCCTGCGATGATGTCGGGGAGGTCGCGACCCTCTCTGCGCCGCCCCCTATCTCCCTGTCTCAGGCTGTCTCTGAGCAATGACCGGAGTGTTGAATGTCCCGTGATTAAGACGGGGAGGACGCAACCCTCTTTGCGCCGCCCCTGTGCCTCAAATAGATTCACTATCAGCTCTATCTTCAATCTTTCAAAATGTTCAGTTGCTATCGTTATCAGCTCTATCTTTAATCTTTCAAAATGTTCAGTTGCTATTGCATGCACTCATCTGTGTTTCACTACACACTTGAGTGCATGCTTACCAACTGTTAGTCTGCAACACTACTATCACCGACATCTAAGAAGGGAGATCCCCCCTTGAATGGCCATTCTAAGGTTTCTCCTTAGAAGTGGAGCATTTTTCCCTGTTGTTAGGTTTTAGTGAGTTTTTCCTTACCTTCGCGTGGGGTATGTCTGGGAGTGCTTGCATTCTTTCATTTATTTGTATTTATTTTAAATATGTTGGACCTTATGGTGTTCTTGTTCTGTTCTTGACTTATTGTTATGTTTTCTTCTTGACTTGTTTAAAGAAGACATGTACGGCCCATGGGGACATTAACGTGTGTTGTCAGGCCTTGATTTGATTTGATTTATGTACTGTGTTTAATATACCTAGCAGTGAAACAGCACAGCAAACTACTGTAGCTGGTACTGTAGCTACTACTGTAGATGGTACAGTAGCTTGTACTGTAGCTACTACTGTAGCTGGTACTGTAGAGGTAGCTACTACTTAAGTAAAAGTAGAGAACTATTTGATATTGAATGTACTGTAGTGCTGAGAGACGGGCGTCTGAGGCGATGTCCTGAAGTCGTTCAAGTCGAAGGTAACTCCTTTAATATTCATCAGCACAACTACAAGATACAATACATTACTAGAAAGCTAAACAGAATGCTTAAATAGGAATGTTAGAGGTTCTAGAAGGTTCTTATGACATCATCACCAACCAGAATGATCGGGCAGGACTAAAGTTCTAGAATGTACTGCCATGACATCATCACACACGTTCCAGAATGTTCGGGCGGCACTAATTTTCTAGAATGTTCCTAACAATAGGTCCGTGGGTGAATTATGTACCATTACAATCACTACAGTACTGTATTAAGTTTCAAAAGTAAAAGTACAGTACATATTTTATAGGGTGTTCTTGTATTTCAGTGCATTCAACCCTCGATATATTGACCTGAAGGTTGTTAAAGTAGTCCAGTTATGCTGCTCTGTGTCCCTCAGATTGCTGGTTTAAAATGTTAAAGTACTTAATCTTCATCAACAGTTGCTGATATTGCAAATGTCAACAGACCAGGCTATTAATCCATAATGGAGGTACTAGAAGAAAGGTTACAGGGTAACCAAAATCAACATGTTTCTCCTTCCAAGGGTCATCAATAATCACATCAAATGTTGTGACTATGACTAACGGGTCAGGAGATTGACAATGTAGAAGATGTGCATCCAGCGATAACATTTTAATTCGATTTGTGAACTATGGGTCGGGGGTTGGGACAAAATCAATTTTAAGCCTCGCCACAGCATTAATTTGGCTACAAGAATATAATGTTAAATTACCATAGATGTATCACAACAACACATGATATTGTTCGCTATTCCAGCACTGTTTGTATTTTATATCGTACATCCATTTGTGTAACTGTAAATCCATGTATATTTATTGTATATATTAAAAATAGTGGCTATTTATGTACACTTTAGTTGTGGGTTTTCTTTTCTAATCAGAGTGATCTATCTTGAGAATGTGTTGTATATGCATTTATTTATATTTATATTAAATATAACTTATACTTAGTGTTATAAGAAAAGCTATGTCCTGTACCCATATACTGTGATTTACAGGTATTTTGGTAAATGGTAAATGGCTGTATTTATATAACGCTTTTATCCAAAGCGCTTTACAATTTGTTTCTTACCCATTCACTCACACATTCACACACCGACGGTGGAGATAACCATGCAAGGTGCCAACCTGCTCATCAGTGTCTTGCTCAAGGACACTTCGACATGCTGCCCGGGAGGAGCGAGAATCAAACCGGGAACCTCCGGATTACCAGACGACTGCTCTACTCCCAAGCCACTGTTGCCCCCTATTACTAGGTCTATTTTATTATTAGGTATTTTTACTTTGGTCTCTATCACTATACATTTATAGTTAGTGTAATCAATCATTTGACCTTATGTACACTAGAATGTGCAGCATACCAATCTCTGACGTCTCACCCCTTTATGGAGGAGGATTGTTGGCATATTTACCTGGGTCACAAAATAACCAACATAGCATGTTTACAAAAGAGGTGGATTATTCTGGTTGCAGAATAACAGCTCTCACTTTTTTCCTCATTCTAGTGACTAGTGACACAACTGTCGGGTCTAGCTCGTATACTGCGTTGGACCACTAGCCTAAACTAAATGTATCAGCAATAGTAGTAATCATGGATTATCGTCATAGTTCTTGTAATCTTCAATCAAGTCAACTGTAAGTAATGCTTGAGACGTTATCTATAGCTAATGCTTGCATCACCATGGAGGTCTAAGGTAAATGTCTATCTCATGAACGTACTTTTCCACTGCATATTGTAACCCTCTCTGTCTGCTTCTAGATGAAATATTTGTGTTATCTTTAAAAAACAGGTCTATTACCTGCTGTGGTAAATCTCCCGCGGCCTAGCCCCTTTCGTGACTGTGAAGCAAGGCTTGCATCACAGTCAGGAAAGGGGCTGCCTGCGGCCATCGTCAACGAGAGTCATTCACGGTCGACTTTATTTGTCCGAGGTTTCAAAGGGGGCGTGGCTTAGCGATAGGTCTATTCAAGCCCAGGTCCCTGAGCTTGGCTACGAGTTTGGAGGGGACTATGGTCTGCACCTTGCATGGTTGCCTCTGCCGTCGGTGTGTGAATGAATGGTTGAATGTGAGGCATTAGTAAAGCGCTCTCTCTATCCCTCCCTCCATCTTTCCATCCCTCCATCTCTCCATCTCTCCCTCCCTCTATCCCTCCCTTCATATCTCCATCCCTCCCTCCCTCCCTCCATCCCTCCATCCCTCCCTCCCAATTGAAACAGTTGTAAACTGAAAGTGTCTGTCGGAGCCCACAGCACAGAGTCACAGCACAGAGTAGCGGGGTAGATTTCAGATATTGAGTGTCTTTTTTTTACACCGGTGTTGTCATGAGTTTATTAACTGGTGGCGATATTTCCTCACCCTGGCGAACCTCACACACACGCACGCACGCACGCACGCACGCACGCACGCACGCACGCACACACACACACACACACACACACACACACACACACACACACACACACACACACACACACACACACACACACACACACACACACACACACACACACACACACACACACACACACACACACACACACACACACACACACACACACACACACACACTCTACAGCTGCTCTGCTGTCATCAGCTCCTCATTAACAGTTGCCTGGAAACTGACTGACTTGTCGTCTAAATTAGTTTATTTTACATTAGCAGTAACTAATGATTGAACCAATTCCACTGTTGCCAACACCATACATTAGTTGAGAGAACCGGCTGTGACACTTGGTAATAGAAACAGGAGCACACAGAGGATATTATTTCATATTATGTATCACATTGAAACAGTTGGCTAACATTCTTCACAGGAAATGCATCTTAGCTCTGTAGTGGATTGATTCTGGTTGTTCTGGTAGGAAACAGACCTTAGAGACCTGTAATGGACTGGTTCTGGTATGAAACAGACCTTAGAGACCTGTAATGGACTGGTTCTGGTAGGAAACAGACCTTAGAGACCTGTAATGGACTGGTTCTGGTATGAAACAGACCTTAGAGACCTGTAATGGACTGGTTCTGGTAGGAAACAGACCTTAGAGACCTGTAATGGACTGGTTCTGGTATGAAACAGACCTTAGAGACCTGTAATGGACTGGTTCTGGTATGAAACAGACCTTAGAGACCTGTAATGGACTGGTTCTGGTAGGAAACAGACCTTATAGACTTGAAGAGTCACAGCACAGTAACAGAGTAGATCACTCCAGGCTCTAACAACATGACAGGTTACACAGTGACAGAGTAGATCACTCCAGGCTCTAACAACATGACAGGTTACACAGTGACAGAGTAGATCACTCCAGGCTCTAACAACATGACAGGTTACACAGTGACAGAGTAGATCACTCCAGGCTCTAACAACATGACAGGTTACACAGTGACAGAGTAGATCACTCCAGGCTCTAACAACATTCAGGCTCTGATCTCCACACACAAGCACACATGGATACACACATACACACACAACACAACACTCTGCACTCGCACACACACAGACACGCACACACAAACGCATCATAGGTCACTTTAAACACATAAGAAAAGGACACTTTAAAGGAAGGAAAAAGGACACTTTAAGAAAATAACTTGTTGTGATTGTTGCATAGTATAGTTAGTAACAGCACGTATAGCATAGGGACATAGAAGAAAAACTGCACATTGTATAGGAGTGTACATACTGTAGGATCCAATGCCTTTAAGCGATTTATTAACATGTCTATTTACCATCTCTATTCTACTTATCTTATTATTATTACTACTATTACTATTGTTTTATTGCACAATCGTAGCGGGCATGGCCAACCGCATTTCACTGTATGCCCTGGTATGTATGTGATGAATACACTCTTGAATCTTGAATCTTGAAAAACATGACTTAAGGCGCTCCCATAGTCCAGCAGACTGTACACAGAGCAGACTCCGCGGATGTCCGCGCGGCTCTTTGAGCTTTCATAGTCGAGCAGATCTCAGCGGACGTCCGCGGTCTATTTCCTACATTTCTCGCACCAGTTTTACTACATTTCCCACAATTCTGTCTGTTCTACTGTACTGGCAGATCAGAGTGAACATTATCAGCGGGAGAGAGAGAGAGGGAGAGAGAGAGACAGAGAGAGAGAGACAGAGAGAGAGAGAGAGAGAGAGAGAGCGCGCTTCACGGGCTCATCTCTCTCCTCGCGCCACCAATCGCTCGTGCGGCGTCACATTAAATGCAGTTCGATGTCAACCAAAACGCCGAGCAGCGTTTTGTGTGACACCAAGTCAGCGGCGCGGATGTCCGCGCCTCAGAAAATAGGAGCGTCGCACCTGTGGGTCTGCTGTCCGCTGAGATCAAAGCTCAAGAGTCCGCGCGGACGTCCGCGGAGTCTGCTCTGTGTACAGTCTGCTGGACTATGGGAGCGCCTTTACACAGCGAGGGCAGAGGATTTGGTTATTTGGGATTTAAACCCAATGCAACGTTAATGAGGCTGTAGAATTTGTTTGATGACGGAAGCACAAGCAGAGTGAGGGACTGGAGAGGAGCTCACAGTCCAGACCAGAACAGAACAGACCAGAACAGACCAGTTCAGACCAGACCAGTTCATACCAGACCATACCATACCAGTACAGACCAGTCCAGACCATAACAGACCAGACCAGACCAGTCCAGACCAGACCAAACCATACCATACCAGACCAGACCAGACCAGACCAGTCTAGACCAGACCATACCAGTACAGACCAGTCCAGACCAGTTCAGACCAGTCCAGACCAGTTCATACTAGACCAGACCAGACCAGTCTAGACCAGAAATAGACCAGTCTAGACCAGACCAGTACAGACCAGTCCAGACCAGACCAGTACAGACCAGTCCAGAGCAGACCAGTCCAGACCAGTTCATACCAGACCAGACCAGTCCAGAACAGACCAGTCTAGACCAGAACAGACCAGTCCAGAACAGACCAGTCTAGACCAGACCAGAACAGAACAGAACAGACCAGACCAGACCAGACCAGACCAGACCAGACCAGAACAGACCAGTCCAGACCAGACCAGACCAGACCAGACCAGTCCAGTACAGACCATACCAATACAGACCAGTCCACCAGAAAAGACCAGTCTAGACCAGAACAGACCAGTCAGACCAGCAACAGTGTGTTTGTACCATGTACTAAATATAAGAGGGACATGGTTCAGACTGAGCAGATCATTTGTGTTGTTCACAGGAAGAGGAAAACATCTAAAGATCTAAGGCAGCTACATTGATCCATCAATGAACAGATATAATATTGACAAGGTATTACGGTGTGTTGGTTTATTTTCAAATTAGAAGATAACGTCAACTCTGTCTGTCCAACAAATGGATACTCTGCATTGAAAATTCATTAAAAACAGACGTAGACGCACAGACACAGCGGATAAATATAGCCGCATAACATTAAAGATCAAAGTAGGCGCTATACAGATATTGAGTGTAATCTTGTAAAATGGCTGGTGTCACCAGTAACACCAGTGTTGTCATGAGTTTATTAACTGGTGGCGAAATGTCCTCACCCTAGCAAACCTAACACACACGCGCACACACACGCACGCACGCACGCACGCACGCACGCACGCACGCACGCACGCGCACACACACACATGATGATAGAAACCGCTGTGGCCCATACAGTTGAATGCTGGTATTATACTCACTGAGGGACACGAAGAAGTCAAGTCCGATGGGATTTGGGAATCTCAAATACAAATCGGGATTGGAATAAAAAATGCATTTATATTAAACAATACAGAATATACAGCATTTCTTGGGATCTGTAGGGTAAGCACTTATTCCTTCCCCCCTGAACATTCATGGAGATGTATGGGCTTTTTAAGTCAGTGATAAAAGTGTCTTTCAAGGATAAGTGAGCTCCTGCACTGATTATTATAGTTCAATATTCAATATTTGATCACCAAAACCCCCCAAAAAGCATAAAAAGGGGGCCCCCCTGCCCGAAAAGGGCCCTTAAAAATCTTGCTTGTGCGCTACGCGCGCTCGGTTAAAACACACACAGGTATAGTGCCCTTTTCAGCCTTTGAGTACCTGCCCCTCTAAAGTCCTTTGCACGTGCCTAAGTGGGTGTGTATCTGTTAGTGGCTTGATGTGATGGAAATTAGTCAGAAGGATTACAACAAACAGCTGTATCTCGAGTCCAGTATGTACCCTCCCAAGTGATGATGTTTGGAGGGCGTGGAGGAGATGTATTATAGCACACGAGTGTCAGCTTCCTCATGGTTGCATTGATCCATTGGTGGACTGTTTCCAACATGGTGGACTTGATCACCTGCAGTGATATAGACATCCTTGTCATCTGGGAAGTGTCCATCTGTTAACAACTTATTTGACAGGAATGAGAAAATGTCTTGTTACACCTGGCGCAACTAACTCCTCGTCAACAGAAATATCTCTACTTGGCGTGTATTGTGTCTAGCACAATAAAAGCTTTCCCAGAGAGCTCTGCATGATGTTTGAAGTGCTGCATTCTCAGCTTATTTGCTGTCTTCTTCTGTGTTTTCTTCTCATGGAACAACAGTAAGTTATTTCGCTTGATCGGTGCTGTCAGAAGTCTGTCATTTGATTCAAGCACTCTTCCTGAAATTGTTGTACTGCTCTTGTCCCGTAGACTCGAGTTGATGGACAGATACGGCAGCAGCCGCATACTCACACACCTTATTGTCTAATGTAACCAGGTCTTTACTGCCCTCCTCAAAGGGATTCCCATTGCTCAGCAACACCTCCATCAGGTATTTGGCATGGCGTTGACATTGGTGCTGAGATGCAGATCCTTTCTTGTGATGAGGACTTTCTTCACAATCATCGTTTGTTCTTCACAATCAACTGTTGTTTACAGTTCTCATCTAACTCTAGTTCTCCACATATTTATTGTCTCATTGTGTGAAATATCATATAAGATATGCTCCAATCACGTTTATTTTATTTGTATTCAATTACTCATTCATGAAAACCTAGGTACAGGCACCAACATCACCATTCTAGGTTCAATAGAATAAAAGTTATGAAGCGTAATTCGAAATAAATACAGAAATTGCAGCCATCTTTGATTTTTGCCATACCAGAATATTCAAAACATCAACATTTGAACTCCATGTTGATTCCTCACACAGTATTAACTTAAAATAGCAATACAAAATTATATTACACAGCAATTGTGTGAACATTAAGACGTTTTTAAAGAATTCATGATTTCGATTGTGGCCATTTTGGATACATTTTTATTAAATTCAACTGATTCCTTGACACTCAAGCCAAAATTGTTCTATAGATCCTTATCTTCAAATTAGAAGTGAAAACGAAACTTTCGCATATTTTAAATGACTGAGTGTCCAGGCACCCCACTATCAGAAAAGTGTGTGGTTTTCTGGTCAGCAGGAGATGTGCATCTCTGGCAGCTTATGGTCAGTGGCATTGTTCGTCAAATAGTGTTGAACTTGAGTGTTACACCCTGAGTGCATAGTATAATAGACATATTAGCATGGTAGGTAGTAGTATACGGATAGTAACATAGTACATAGTAGTAAGGTACTAGTAAAAGACAGTTATTTATATATATAATATTATAGAAATCATCGGAATAGAGAAACGCACAATTTCTATCAGTTGACAACACAAAGCTGTGTGTCATTTATTTCGCAGTAGCACAAGTGACAGCTGTCAGAACCATGCCAGGCTAGCTTCTGACAGCTCATAGTAATCAAACATTTATCAATGAAACCCCACACAGGGCATCTCCTCTCAGCCCAACCCAACCCAAAACCAACCTCCTTAATCAAAACAATACCATGGCGAATTATGTCTCTATAGAACCCACTACAATATAAATATTATATTTATTAAGAAGGTTATTTATTTATTTGCATCTCAGATATTGATTGAAGAGGTGTGTTTCTATATGGGTGACATGTCCCCATCCACAGGGCATACGAGGGCATTCACATGCAGTCACCAGCTCTCCACCCAATCCAATGCCTATATGGGAGATTTCCCACGACCTGTTAAGACGGCACTCTCTTACGTTAAGACAGCACTCTCTTACCCCACCATCGCCAAAACACCAAAGGAGCATCAAATCACTGACGTCTAGGACCATCATTCAGGTCATAGTACCAGTTAGATCAGGGGTGGGCAATTATTTTTCCCGGGGGGGCTGAATGAGCAACTGAAAATATGTTGGAGGGCCGGACCAAAATTCCAAACTCAATTATGCATAATATACATTTTATTTCTATATAAAAAGCAGTAAATTGCATTGTTTTGACCCCTGGTAAGAGTGTATGTTATTATTTGGCAATTAAAAGGTGAGGTTAGCTTTCAAAAATATCATTTATTCAAATAGAATTTATTTCCAAAATGATAAACAAAATGTGAAACATTAATAACAAAGGGCATGTATGAAAAAGTGCTATACAAATAAAGTTATTATTTTGAGTTTCATATACTATTGAAACAAGGATTTTCTTAGCTTTCTAAAGACATCACATCATCTTATAGCCAAAATAAACAAGACATGTCACTGAACTGTGTAAAGAAAAGTGTCCCAGTAGCCTTTTTTACTTTACATGCCTATATTAAACATTTAATGTTTTCAGAACTGTGCAAAAAAAAGAAAATAAAAAAGATCAAGTGTCCCATTTCACTTGTTATATTTCCACATTTTAGTGTTCTTCAGCTTTTTTTTTTCATTCAGTGTGATAAATCCAGTCTCTGTTGAGCTTTAACAAGTCCATCAAAGTCAGGTTGCATGTCTGGGGTGGAGATGCGAAGCACAGCTGCCAGATGTTCATCAGTGAGAGAGGATCTGTACCTGGACTTGGTAAACGTCATGACTGAGAATGTCTGTTCACATATAGGTGGATCCAAAGAGAACCAACATCTTCTGAGCATGTCTCCTCATGTTTGGAAAGTGCTCCTCCTTGAGAGCAGAGTAGAACTCTAGCAGTGATGCTGACTTAAAGTGCTCTTTCAGTAGTGAATCAGACTGCAGATCAATGAGTTCAAGCTGAACATCAGTGGGTGCACTATCAACACTGCAGGTAAAGGGAGAGGAAACCAGCTGCATTTCATCCTCAACCTTTTTGAAATCTTGAAAACGCCTTGAAAATTCATCATGCAGTGCTCCCAACATGGATGAGTACCTGTGCCGGTGATCAGCTGATGGTTTGACTTCTTTCAGGGTTTTCATGTGTTTGAGATTGTTGCTGCCTAGTTGCCTTGAAATTAATTGCAACTTTGTCATGAAGGCTTTCACATGGCTATGCATTTCATGAGCAAAAATGCCCTTGCCCTGCAGTTGTGTGTTCATTAGGGATGGGTACCGTTCACATTTGAACCGATACGGTACCGGTACCTGTGAATCGATACCGGTACCCAACGGTACCTTTTTTCAGTACTTTAGTCTAAAAATGTTTTATCTACCTACAGTACCTCAGTTGTGAAAAAAGAAATCCAAACTTCAAATAACCACACTTTCGACCGTTTTCGGCTTGCCCCGACTGCTTTGTTGTTGAATCAAGTCAAATCCTAGGTAAGCGTATATTGTGCGTGTGAACGTTGACATGAAAAAAAAAAGTAAAAAAAAAAAAAAAAAAAATATTATCATGTAATCTCCCGCGGGCCGTACAATGCCCAGGTCTGAGTTAGATTAGATTACATTGAAATGTATTGTCATCATACAGCATAAGTACATTACAATGAAAATAAGGGTGGCATCCAACCCCACTGCAAATGTAACAGTAAAGTGCAATAGTAATATTAATATAGTGATTAAGCTGCGTATAAGATATATACATTTGTTCTACTGAGTATAATGCTACTCACATGTATGTACAGAGTTGTAATATATTTAAATGTTTAAAAACATTTCTTATGTACCCCAGTTGCTATTGCATGCACATATTTGTGTTTTATTACACGTATATGCAGGGCCGCCTCAGGGGGTGTGCGAGCAGTGCGGTCGCACAGGGCCTCGCGGGAAGGGGGGCCTCGCACAAAAAAATAAAAAATAAAAAAAATTTGTATTTATTATTTCTTTTATTATTATTTTTTATTTTATTTATTTTTTTTGCGAGGCCCCCCTTCCCGCAAGGCCCTTTTTCATCACAGACCTAAAATCTAGTTTTGCTTATATGCTTATATATTTCACATTAGACACGTTTGTAGAATGTTCCTGGCTCTGCGGCTCTGCAGCAGACATACTCACTATTGGAGCTCTGGGGCTCTGCAGCAGACATACTATTGGTTTCAACGAAGGGAGGGGTTACATCATGTGTACGCCGGTGTGCGTCAGCTGCGTTTGACTATTTCGCGCGTGCAGCTTTGGAGGTTATGCTTAGTTATGCCAGCCAAAACGAAGAGGACGGTCATTTGGCAGATGGACTGAAGATGAAAGTTGTTGCATGTTAGACAGTTCAGTCAGGCTAGCCATCCCGGCTAAAGGCAGGGACAGCTAGTTAGCTTTAGCTACGTTATAATATTGAGTGCTAACGTGTGGTTCAGTCGGGATAGCCATGATGATGTCGGCTAATAGCTAGCTTAGCTAAAGGCTAACTAGCGTTAGCTAACCTAGAGAGAGCGCGTGCAGCATTGTTATGCCAAGATGAAGAGGACGGTCATTTGGCAGATGAACTTCGTCAACTCCACACGGTTGTCTCCATCCTCTTGGACGTTTGGTGAGTTTTTAATGCACTCTATTCTATTCCCGCCGTGGATATATCTCTCTCTCTCTCTCGGGAGCCAAACGGGCCGAATCACTAATCAAAAACGTCTGAAAACTTAAAAACTCAAGACGAACCAAACAAAAACAGTTCTGTGACATAGTGGCTCCGCTCGGCGTCACTCATGCACTATCCCCGCATGTGCACGCGCACTGAATAAAGACCACAATGTACCTTTATATCACAATATTTGTCTGACCACATCCCTATCAGCTTCCCATATAAGCAGGGGTGGGGCCACCCCCTCGCCTCCTTCTCGCTTTCACCACAAAGAAGTGCCTTCGGTAGATCCCACTTGACGTGATGTGATGGTAGGAGAAGAGTTGGAAAACAAGAGATACGTTGACATCATATCTTTATTTTCTCTCTCACTATTTTCGAGAAAATACGGCGATATTGTCTTCGTCACTGGAGTGTCTGGAAGATGGTGATCATTCTAAAAACCTCCACCGGTTTTCGTATTGGGAGCACGCCGCTGCATGCCTCCCAACTGCAGTTTCCTTGCTGTGGCTGGTTGCGGTAAAACCTTTCAGCGACACAGCTGGACTGTAGGACGCGCCGCTGTTGTGAGAAGCGGTGGGTTCCAGGTTGGTGAGTAATGTTTTGCTTGCGAGCTCCACTTGTCTGTTAGTGCTATGGGGGATAGCTGACAATGTTTACGAACACCGGCCCCAGATTAGGGTCCTTTGTTCAGCCTCTTAGGCGACGGCGGAGGACCTTGGTTTGAAGCCCATTATAGCAACTAGTGGGCCACGGCCAGTAGAACTGGTGATCCCAGGATCTCTGGACGCGTGGGTACTTCTCTGTCACCGTATAGGCCCCGTCTCTCATATGCAAATGAGAGTTTACCATAAACGAGGAAATGTGAGCATGGTTGTTCGTTATCGGAAAATCCATGTTCAAGTCAGCTAGAGCCCAGATGGGAATTGTGCTGGCTCTGCCGGATGTTGGTAAAATCACTGTTGTAAAACTGTGTTAACATCTCGTTTCTCTTTTCTCTTAAAAGGTGAGGAGGGTTTCAGAACGGCGGCCTGTCTGAGTGTGACTTGTTGTATCGTTGTGTACGAGTTCAGGTGGTGGCTGCTTAGCTTGCGTGCTAGTTGTGGCCTACTGTGTTAGCCAGTCAGCTGTTAGCTGCGGCGCTAGCTCGCTGTGTTTACCAGGAGCCTGTTGTGTCACTAGGCTAGGTAAACGTTAGCTTGCTGCTATCGGCCGAGAGCGGCCGTTAGCTTAATGCTACACTGTTGAACGTGCTGTGACTATAACATGTTTTTAACACTCTTGACTATGACATCATCTTTGACAGAGGATGTTCGTCGAACCTACCCTGGGGCCAGCCGGCGAGGATTGCGTCAACAAGGAGCACCGTAGCGGCGGGTTGGAGCAGCGAGCTGCCCGTGTCGTCAAACACAGGAGGCTGTGTTTACTTCGGTGCCATGTTAGAGACTGCAATTCGCTTGATCTGCGCTCCCGGTAGGCAAGGTCCTGACCAGACCTTGAACACTTCTTCTTGCTTTCCCTTCTAAATGTTTTGTAAATAACGATGTTTTCCAAAACGAGTGTTTCTGCACTACATTTAGGATACGACGCGAGTTATGTGTGAATTGTCTTGTCACTGGTCTCCATGCAAATCTGGTTATTGTTACAGATGTGAAATGATCTGGTTTGTTGTGTTGAGACACATTGTGTGTTCATGTATCGTGTACTCACAACTAAGGGGGTTAAACTAACCTATAAAGCTATGCTTAGTGACATATGAGTAAAGAATGATTCTTTTCTCAGCCTGTAATGACAATGAACAGTGTGTTCACATATTAACAGGTTTACCTGTTTAACTGGCCGTATTAAGAGTAAAGTAGGAGGGTTGTGTTTCCCCCCGGTTCCCTGGGGACTTCTTCATCCTCCTCTCAGACATGTTGTTACACTAAATTGTGTCACTGTGTGGTAGGAATACGATGTAACCCTTAGCTTAGTTGTTGGGGTTGTGCTAACCGCTTGAGAAACTTTATTTTCCTAAAGAAAAGATTGTTTGGTCACTTTTTCGTGTGTGCTTAGCAAGGCCTGTGGCCGATACTAATCGAGAATCTCTCATTATGAAAAACGGCGTTCCTCTGTAGAGTGTTTTTGCCATTTTTTGTAGGTGATAATGGGTTGTGTGTGTCGTGTGACCTACACTGGGTTGGGCTGGCCACAGAAGCACATGTGTAAGTCTGATACCGGGGCTTTTGAGAGGGCCCTCTCTATTCTGTGTTTTTTCCTTAGTAAAAATCAGATAGCAGGTTGGCACATGCGCTGTGTGAAGCTGTTAGACACTTCATGGAGCTGACTATGACTGCGTCATACTCTTTTTTGTCATTACATCGTATCATGGGTGTGGGGTCGTAAAGGGGTGAACTGGTAACCTTTTCTCACCCTTTTTTCTGTTGGTCAGGGGTAAACCCACCTGTCCTTCAAGGTTCCTGTCACGTTGCGGTTTGGCACGTTACAGGGTGAGGGGGGGGGGGGGGAGGGAGTTTCCTGGTCCCACGCCCTGGAATATTGGGCGTGTGCACCGCAGAAATTCCCCCGCCATAGAGTACGTCACTGTGCGCGTCTCTGTTGGTAGGACTTCTGTGTGCTGTTCAGGTCCTTATGATGGATCTGTTTCGGGGGGTGGTCAGGGCTCCTCCTCACGAAGCTCCTATTCGGGCCTTCTGTGAGTTGGGACTCTCCTTCCATGTGAGGGAGCCTCCTCAGAGTACAGAGCCTCCTCCTCAGATTGTCAAGGTGAGTGGAACCTCAAGAAGGAGTCCTACTCTATTGTGTGTGTATTCGATTCAATTCGATTATTGAGTGTGTATGGGTTCAGTGCCTCCTCCCCGGAGAGCCCTAAAACCAAACTTTTACATGGCTCAAGGTGCAATATATTCGTTTCAATCTATACAGCTCGCGTGGGAAGTCTCTCTGGGGATTTCCGTCTCCTCCCTATGGGAGGGTGGTGGGATGTAAAAATGTGAAAAATGTTTACCCCCGGCTGTGTAGACTGGGATACATGCTGTTGGTGCTTCCTTCTTTTCTATTAAGAAGAGTTGGAGTTAGGAAGCATCACACCCCTCTTGTCGTTCCCCTGGGCGCCTTGGGGATTCAATGACAGGTCTAAATAGCCTGTTCATTGATGTGGTTGTGTCCCGACGCACGTATAGTGCTAGCTCGGGGTGTTCTGTAATCAGGCGAATGACTGGCACGCCTTGTGTTACGAAGGATCAGATTAAACCGAATATATATATTTATTGATTGATATATATTGCATAGTATTTGTATATCGTTTGATATCCCTTGTATATTCCTTGTACATATACACGGAATAACCCTTTAGCCTAGTACAGACCATAATATTTCATTCTCCTATTGGACAGCGGTCCACAGGCGCCAGGGCCATGCCTCCAGAGTCAGGTTCAAGGCCACCGTCAAGACATGTCTGTACATGCCCGGCCTTGCCCAGGGATACGAGACAGAAATGAGGTTGGCACTAGATTGTTCGCCGTGCATATAAATATGGCGCAGGTGAATACAGAAGTAGAGTTACCCAATAAGTTGAAGCCTCACCCACGATACTCCGTGCGGTGAAGTATGGCCTGTTTTGGCCCCAAATAGAGCATTGAGACCGCGTGCGAATTAATAACTGAATTGTCAGAGTTTGGCGCTATACCGTCGAGTGCGACATATTTCTATTAAGTCAGTAATAGTCTATTTGTGTATAGTGTATCGTGCGGCTAAAGTTCTACAGTGACCAGCATCACCAACGCTTCCTCGTATCAGCTAGAGTGCTTATCCAGGCTGGGCTGCTTTCATGGCGTTTTCACCCGAGGAGACCTAGACGAGAACCGTGTGGACATGTACACTGGATTAATCTACCCGACGACTACATAGCCCTTTGCGGCTGGATTATATTTGTTTTGGTCCTGTGATTTATGGAGCGGAGAATCGCCGACGCCTACACGTGTGGGATTTACCCTGTGAGGAGCCACGTCGAGTCTGCGCCTCAGAGAGCCTGAGGCCGGCTAGCTTTCTTCACTGTGGAGCTACAGTCTACGGAGAACAGCTGTATTCGTCTGTGGATCAAGAGACTATTGCACCGTCTCCTGTACTTGGAGTCTCCTTAGTCATCGTTGACCAGACTCTCTACTACCGACAGATCCTCTACCCCTGCTGGCTTACAACCGGGGGGACCCTTCCAGTATCTCCCGCTATATATTACTAGTGTACCATAGATATAATTCCCTAAGATTCAGGTTGTATAATTACCTCCTGCGTAACCAGAGAATGGACATTCATTATTGATTTGCCTACGCACATTCCTTTGCCTTATAAGCGCATCCAAAGTAAAATAGAGAAGTATATTATGTACCTTTTGCTGCAATAAATACTTAATTACCACTTTGTGTGGAACCGATTCATTGTGGGAAGTGTTCATCATATTTATATATCATGTACTGTATGGCCAGTAATTAAAGTACATAAAGCGGTAGTGGTTTAATGATACCATACTTATCAATACAGTCAGGGAATTGTACCCCTCAGTTACAATTGGTCCTTCGAGCCGGAGGGTAACTAGTGTAATATTAATATAGTGGTATTAATATTGACATGGCCTATGATGAACACTCCACAAAACGGTTCTCCTAAAGTAGATCGCCCGCAGCGTAGACGGCAGACACCTCAGTACTTAGAGGATTACGTTGCCAATATACTACCTAGCTTTCTACAGACGGTAAACGCGGAAAAAGTAGATAGTAAAATTATGTCCGACCCTATCGACCAGGCTACCCCGCCAATAGAGGCCCTAGTGGGTTCTAACGTAACTGACCAAGCTCACGGTAGGGACCAGGAGGGACCCGACATGACTTTACCCCCCGCCAAGACCGAAGAAGTAGTCCCCGGAGAGCTCCAGGATAAAGACAGCCCTCCAGGGATGGAACTCTACCCGCTACAAGAAGAGGAGAGCACCCCGGAGATGGATCTCCAGGACTCGCCACAGGAGAACAGATCTCCAACGAGTACTGCCAGGAGCGGATCACCTCAACCAGCGTCTTCCCCCAGCGAGGCGGACAAGATGCTGGCACAGGCATTCCTCGCCAGCCTAGCAGCCTCAACAGAGCGCGATCGACTCCAAGCACAGACGCTTAGTGAGCGTGAACATTCTTCCATGGAAAGAGAACGCCTTCAGGCGCAGCAACGGAGCGACGAAGATCGTATACGTCTAGAGATTAGACGCCTTCAGACGGAAGAGAATATGGTAAGGGACCGGGCCGAAGCCCAGCGCGCCGCCGCCGAAGCCCAGCGCGCCGCTGCCGGTGCCCAAAGAGAAGCAGAGCGCGACCTCGCTCTCACCAAGCGCGAAGCCGAGCGCGACCGATTACAAGCGCAGATAATGGAGCAGCTGATCACCAGGGCAACACCCCCTCCCTCTGCACGGGGTTCCAGGGCCTCGTCAAGACAAGGGTCAAGGGCACCCTCCCCTACCCGATCAAGCGACCCTGAGCCCGACCACCAGAGAGAGCCTATACCCCCTCCGAACCCCTTCCCCGACCGGTCCAAGTGAGACCCAGCTACAAGGAAGAAACGGTCTACACCGCGGAGAGGCTAAATAGACGACTACAGGATCTAGAGGACCTGCCAGAGGAAGAAGAAGAGGGAGAGGAGGAGAGTCAAGCCCGACAGCAGCACAGTACTCCACAGGACCAGGAGGTCCAGTACAGCCCAGGCTCTACCCCCGCGGCTCTGCGCTACAGACCCCCGACTCAATTCACGGGTGAGCTTGACGCACGACCAGCCCCGAGGAACAGCACCTGGATACGCGGGCCATGGTACCCAGCAGGTACCAGCCCACCAAGAGGCGTAAGAGGAGACTCGCCTAGGAGGCCTCTCTTCCAACGCTCACCGATGTGCCAGCCATCCATGGCATCATACATTGGCACACCGACGTTTCCGGACTTCACCCACGAGAACAGAGCACAGTACACGGAGCTACGAATGTGCTTAGAGACAATGATGTCCGATGTAGCTGATGAACCGTACAAGTATGCTATCCTACTGAAGCACCTCAAGGTGCCCCGAGCGCACAATATAGCGCTGGCCTATGCCACCTCTACTACCCCATACACAGCGGCTCTAGCAGCACTCGACCAAAGATATGGACGCATATGGGACTACGTAATACAAGAGATAAGGCATATTGACCGCCTACCCCCAGCCACAGACAATCGCTCACTAGATGACCTGTCTATCAAGGTACAATCCCTGGTAGGGATGCTGGGGGCGCAAAGAGAAAAGGGTATGCACGAACTGTACGCAAACTCTAATGTCGAGAGGATTTTAGAGAAGCTTCCGCCCGCCCGACAAGAGCGCTTCAGGCGGCAAAGAGACCACCGTGATCCTAACGGTCCTGAGCCATCCCTCCTAGACCTAGCCGACTTCCTGGCGAGAGAAGTCAACAGCCTACGGTTGGATACGTTCATGCGGAGCACCCCAAGCTCCAGAGAGGGACCTAGGAGAGCAAACGATGGCCGAAGATTGGTGACCGTCATGCACCATCAGAATCAGTAACGAGCAGCAAGAACCACAGTACCCCCTCGATGAAAGAGAAGTGGAAGATGGTGTGCCCGTACTGCGAAAAGGAACACTGGTTGTCACAATGTGACACGTTCAAGAAGATGACCGCCGACGAGGTGAGTCAATGGATAAAGTCCAACCGACGCTGTTACCGATGTGCGCGCAGTCACATGGCAGCCGATTGCCGCTTAAAGAAGAGGTGTAATCGGTGTGACGGAGCCCACCTAGATGTCCTACACGACAGTAACAGAAGAAAGCCTGCACCCTCAAGCAGCACAAAGGCAAGTGTTATGTACATTGACCCCGCCAGCAGCGGGGGCGCCCGGGTGCTCTTAAAGGTGGTCCGCGTAACACTGAGTTACCAAGACAAGGTCATGGACACTTACGCCGTCCTTGACGACGGGTCAGAGAAGACCCTTCTCCTCGCGTCCGCTGCGGCCCAGCTGGGGCTGCGGGGGAGCGAAAACCAGATGACGATTCGGACAATAAGAAGAGATCTAAAGACGATAAAGGGCAAGAATGTCTCCTTCACTATCGCAGCAAGCGGGCAGCCAGAGAGACGGTATAGGATTACTAATGCTTTCACCAGCCAAGAAATAGGCCTGTCGCAGTGCACCTACCCCATCGCCAAGCTGATGGATAAATATGTGCACCTGCGTCAACTACCTATACCGCTCATAGACGGTGCCACCCCGACCCTGCTGATAGGCTCCGACCATGCAGACCTCATCGTCCCGATAGACCGGGTCCACACAGGGCCCAGAGGCTGTCCTGCAGCAGTCGAGACCCGCCTAGGATGGACATTACAAGGCCCCCTCGCTAAGTCTCTTAACCGAACAGCAGCCACTAACTGCCTCCACTCCAGAGTGACAGAAGAAGACACCACCCTCCTACAGCATGTCGAGAGGCTATGGACACTAGAGACAATGCCCTTTAAGAACGAAAAGAAAGACATTCGTTCCAAGGAAGACATTTACGCTATAGCCCTCCTCGAGCAGGGGACAAAGAGAGTCAAAGTCAACGGAGTGATGAGATACGCAACTCCACTCCTGAGGCGAGAGGGTATGCCTACCTTCCACGCCCCAAAAGAAGCGACGGAGCGGTATCTATTGAACACAGAGCGGCGCCTAGCCAGAGACCCCGCTCAAGAGACGGTGTACCGCGCTGAGATTAACAAGCTAATCACAGCGGGACACATAAAGAAAATTGACATTAAAGAGGCCGATCAGACGACCGAATCATGGTACGTGCCGCACCACAAAGTCCACCACAACGGCAAGGATCGTATTGTGTTCAACTGCAGCTACCAGATCGGATCACAAAATCTGAATAAAGAGCTCTTGCCCGGCCCAACACTCGGCCCCTCTCTACTAGGCGTGTTACTACGTTTCCGCCAAGACAAGGTGGCCATCAGCGGCGACATCAAAGGGATGTTCCTGCAGGTGAGACTAGTGGAGGAGGACAAGCCCCTGCTGCGGTTCCTATGGAGAGAGAGGATCGGGGATGAGCAACCAGCCATCTATCAATGGGAAGTCCTCCCTTTCGGAACCACATGCAGCCCATGCTGTGCTACGTTTGCACTGCAAAAACACGTCGCAGAGGACCCAGCAGCTGATGAAGAGGTCCGACAAAGTGTAGGAAATAGTTTCTACGTGGACAACTGTCTGCAAAGCGTCTCGACGCCAGAAGAAGCCGAGGCCCTTCTACTCAAGCTCCGCGCCTCCCTGATCAAAGGCGGCTTTGATCTCAGGCAGTGGGCCAGCAGCGACCCGCAAGTATTGCGCAGCCTCTCCCCCGAGGACAAGGCAGCAAGCAGCGAGACCTGGATGGCGACCATCCCAGGAGAAGCCCAAGAAATGACATTAGGACTAGTCTGGCGCTTCAAAACAGACTCGCTCCATTATAAACACACACCCCTGACCAAGGAGCAGGGAAGGTCGACTGCACTACCGACCACCAGACGGAGTGTATACAGAACACTCGCCAGACAATATGACCCGTTGGGATGTATTCTACCTTACACCACCAGGGCAAAGATGATTGTAAGAGCGTTATGGGACAAGGACCAGGGCTGGGACGACCCCATACCCGAACACCTTGCATCCACATGGAGAGAGTGGGAGACGGAACTCAGCTCACTCCCAGGTGTCAACATACGCCGCAGCTACTTCCCACCCACAGTGAGGCCGGAGACGTGCCCGATGGACCTACACGTCTTCAGCGACGCCTCCGAAGTAGCCTACGGTTCGGTGGCCTACTTGCGTGCCCGAGAGGAGGGAGGAGAAATACATACTGCTTTCATCCTGGCTCGCTCAAGAATAGCCCCACGAAAGCAACAATCTATCCCACGTCTAGAGCTCTGCGCAGCCCTAGCAGGAGCGCAACTCGCCACGTTAATCCAACGTGAACTCACCATTCCGGTGCAAAGAACAATCTTGTGGTCAGACTCCACGACAGTACTCACATGGATCCGGTCTGATTCGTGCAGATACAAGGTCTTCGTGGGAGTCAGAGTCACAGAGATTCAAGATTTAACAGAAGTAGCAAGCTGGAGGTATGTGGACACAAAACACAACCCAGCTGACGTCATCACCCGGGGAATGTCCCTGGATGACCTCACCCGTCACAACCTATACAGTGACGGGCCAGAGTTCCTCAAGCTCCCGGAAGAAGAGTGGCCTACACCCACCCCACGGGAAGCGAGTAAAGAGGAGGCCGAAAACAAGAAATCTATGTTCTGTGGATTGAACACACTCGTCTCCACAGACCCCGACATAGACGATTGCCTCACCCTAGAGAGTGCGCAGCTAAAGACATTCCTGTGGCACCACCCAGAGGTTCAGCTCACTACTGACATTACAGCAGCTGACTACGAAGAAGCAGAACTTCTTCTACTACAACGAGCCCAGAGAGACTCGTTCCCCGATGAGCTAGACTGTCTACAGGGAGCAAAGCCCGTCCCATCAGACAGCAGACTGCTCCACCTAGCCCCCGAGAGCGACGCCCATGGTCTCATCAGAGTGGGTGGTCGTCTGCGGAGAGCTCCAGACTTACCGGATGACGTCAAGTACCCGATAGTCTCAAACAGCCGACACAAGGTCACAGAGCTGATCATAAAGAAATACGACGAGGATGTGCATCACGCCGGGGCAGAGAGAGTCTTCGCGGAGATCAGACGTCGTTATTGGATACTGCAAGGGAGAGAAGCAGTGCGGCGCTTCCAGCGAACCTGTCTAGACTGTCGTAAGTGGCGAGCGCAGCCCAGTATACCCCGGATGGCTGACCTACCTCCCTGTCGCCTCCGACTCGGCGACAAGCCTTTTCACTCCACCGGTATGGACTGTTTCGGCCCGCTGTATATAAAGAAAGGAAGAGGAACCGAGAAGCGGTGGGGTATTGTATTCAAATGCATGACCACCCGAGCGATGCATATAGAACTCCTTCCAACCATGAGCACAGACTCATTCCTTATGGCCTTCCGAAGATTCACATCGCGGAAAGGCAAACCGTCTATATTATTGTCTGATCACGGGACAAACTTCAAAGGCGGAGAAAGAGAGCTGAGAGAGAGCTTCCAAGCTATGGGCCCAGAACTTAAGACCCACCTCGCTCCATCCCAGATTGACTTCCAGTTTAATCCCCCGAACGCACCTCACTTCAGTGGAACTTGGGAACGAGAAGTACGTTCAATAAAGACAGCCCTGTACGCCGTGCTTGGGGCCCAGACCGTGGCGGAAGAAGTCCTAATGACAGTCCTCACGGAGATCGAGGGAGTATTGAACTCAAAGCCCCTCGGTTACGTCTCAAGTGATGTAGCAGATGTCGACCCAGTCACCCCCAACACACTCTTGATGGGGCGGCTGGACCCCGCGCTACCACAGACAATGTACAGGCCTGAAGAAGCGAACGGCCGAAGAATGTGGAGGTACAGTCAAGTATTGGCTGACAAGTTTTGGAACAGCTTCCTACTCCACTATCTACCGTCTCTACAGACCCGCCAGAAATGGGTGAAAGAGAGAGACAATTTGACAGAAGGAACAGTCGTCATGATTATCGACCAGTCACTACCCCGAGCTATGTGGCCGGCTGGCCGCGTAAGCAAAGTGATCACCGGTGCCGACGGAAAGGTCCGAGCAGCCGAAGTGCTCGTCCAAGGACGGATCTACACCCGACCCGTGGCGAGGCTAATAGAACTGCCAAGGCTCCCCGATACTATCGATGACGACCATGACCCCATGACTTTGTGAACTGCCCGACCCCTCACAACAGACATTGAGTAGTGGACAGTGCGGTTAATCTGTCTCTGCTTAGCTAATTAGGTGGGACTAATTAGGAGGCGGCTGTTACAAAGGATCAGATTAAACCGAATATATATATTTATTGATTGATATATATTGCATAGTATTTGTATATCGTTTGATATCCCTTGTATATTCCTTGTACATATACACGGAATATCCCTTTAGCCTAGTACAGACCATAATATTTCATTCTCCTATTGGACAGCGGTCCACAGGCGCCAGGGCCATGCCTCCAGAGTCAGGTTCAAGGCCACCGTCAAGACATGTCTGTACATGCCCGGCCTTGCCCAGGGATACGAGACAGAAATGAGGTTGGCACTAGATTGTTCGCCATGCATATAAATATGGCGCAGGTGAATACAGAAGTAGAGTTACCCAATAAGTTGAAGCCTCACCCACGATACTCCGTGCGGTGAAGTATGGCCTGTTTTGGCCCCAAATAGAGCATTGAGACCGCGTGCGAATTAATAACTGAATTGTCAGAGTTTGGCGCTATACCGTCGAGTGCGACATATTTCTATTAAGTCAGTAATAGTCTATTTGTGTATAGTGTATCGTGCGGCTAAAGTTCTACAGTGACCAGCATCACCAACGCTTCCTCGTATCAGCTAGAGTGCTTATCCAGGCTGGGCTGCTTTCATGGCGTTTTCACCCGAGGAGACCTAGACGAGAACCGTGTGGACATGTACACTGGATTAATCTACCCGACGACTACATAGCCCTTTGCAGCTGGATTATATTTGTTTTGGTCCTGTGATTTATGGAGCGGAGAATCGCCGACGCCTACACGTGTGGGATTTACCCTGTGAGGAGCCACGTCGAGTCTGCGCCTCAGAGAGCCTGAGGCCGGCTAGCTTTCTTCACTGTGGAGCTACAGTCTACGGAGAACAGCTGTATTCGTCTGTGGATCAAGAGACTATTGCACCGTCTCCTGTACTTGGAGTCTCCTTAGTCATCGTTGACCAGACTCTCTACTACCGACAGATCCTCTACCCCTGCTGGCTTACAACCGGGGGGACCCTTCCAGTATCTCCCGCTATATATTACTAGTGTACCATAGATATAATTCCCTAAGATTCAGGTTGTATAATTACCTCCTGCGTAACCAGAGAATGGACATTCATTATTGATTTGCCTACGCACATTCCTTTGCCTTATAAGCGCATCCAAAGTAAAATAGAGAAGTATATTATGTACCTTTTGCTGCAATAAATACTTAATTACCACTTTGTGTGGAACCGATTCATTGTGGGAAGTGTTCATCATATTTATATATCATGTACTGTATGGCCAGTAATTAAAGTACATAAAGCGGTAGTGGTTTAATGATACCATACTTATCAATACAGTCAGGGAATTGTACCCCTCAGTTACACCTTGGTTGCTTGAGGTTAAAACGGCGTTTTTATAAAGCAACTGGGATGGAGGTTTTTCCTCTTCCGACGACCTGTTTTGGTTGTCGACGGATTCTCGTTCATATCTGGGGGATGATGACGGAATGGATCTGAACATATGTAGAGGGTCTCACGCCCTGGGGGTGGGCCACCGAGCGCGGTTCGCCCCGAACGTCTGGGTGGCGCATTCTTTTCATGTTTAAGATCAACACGCATATCTGCCCCTTCTCCTGGAGTAGGCATGTCGGCGTGGTTAGGGCACGGGACTGGTTCTGGTCACGCTGGTCCGGATCAGTTAAACCCGTTGTCCGCCGGGGATGCAGATCTGCTGTTCTGGTACCCTGAGGGACTTGGGCTTTTTCAGGGGGAAAATGCCAGGTCGGTCCGGGTGTCACAGGGTTAAGCGCTATGGAGACCCTGGTTGGGTACATTTTGTACTATTACTATTGCTTACGGCCATGCCAACCTGTACACGCTCGATCTCGTCAGATCTCGGCCGCTACGCAGGTTGGTCCTGGTTAGTACTTGGTTGGGAGACCGCCTGGGAATACCAAGTACGGTGTGCTTGGGGCTGGTTCTCCATTATTTTCGCTCCTCTCTCACGCATGGCGAAGAGGGGCCTGTTGGGGTGGTCTTTGACCTCCTCTGGTGACCCTGTGCTTCCCATATCGCCGGGCCCGGTCCGAAGTAATGTTTCGTCGACCCGTAGGCCTGGGTTAACCCTTTTTTGAAAACTGAAACACTTGTACTGCGGTATAGCCGGTGTGTATAGCAGGTGTGTTTTGGAGTTTTTTCTTGAGGGGTTATAGGAACAACCACTGCATTGGGTAACACCAAGGTGGTTGATTCCCTGTTGTGTTGGAGCAGTGTCAACTCCCGGGTTACCCGGTTGAGGGTGCCCCTGCACGTTCATGACGTCTGCCAATCGTGTCAGCCTTCTCTGCCTCAACCCCTCTGGGTGGTTTTTTTTTAAATGGAGGCTTGGTCATGCAACAACGCCAGCATACGCCCCTTCCGCCGGGGCGGCTGTTTTCAGCTGACTCCTTTGGTGCCTGTCTCGTCCGCAGTGCTCCAGGCTCAGGTTACAGCCTGTTGCCTGGTTTTTTCCCCGGTGTGCTGCCTGCTTCCGTTTTTTGTGTGCTTACGGCCATGCTGACTGCCTGTTCTGCAGGGTCAGTGTGCCAGGCGGTGTACTATTGGGGGAACAGGGTCCGCTCGGCTGAGGGGCCTTTGTCCGAATACGCTGGCGATGTGGGGGGCGGGGTCACTAAGTGCCCACCTGGTGGGGTCTTGATGCTGGCATCATGGACTTCTCCGGGCCCCCGTTCCAGGGGGTCCAGTCCCTTTGGTGGGTCTGGGCCTTCCTTCGCGCTCCGCTGCTACGGCCTTGCCACGGGGTTGGGTTTGCCCTTGACCCCGTGATTCTGGGGGCAGTAACGAGGTTGTTCCCTCCGTTCGTTCCCGGGTGGCATGCGGGTTGTGCGTGTGTGTAGTCGTGGGGTCAGGCCACGGTCTGCTCACCCTGTGCGTTGAGTTGCTTGAGTGCCTCTTCGCACGGTCGGGTCCGTCGCCCTCCCGGGAAACCTCCAATAGGGGGGGTGCCCTGCATTAGGGGGGGTCGGGGGGGCTCGGCCCTCCCTGTTCTGATGGTTGTGGGGGGCCTTCAGTGGGGTGTATTTGTCGGCCGGTGGCTCCCGCTCGGCCTCCCTTGTGCATGAGTGACGCCGAGCGGAGCCACTATGTCACAGAACGTTAGGTTATAACTATAACCAAGTTCTGTTAATACTGGTGACGCTCGGCGTCCGACGCCGCTGCAGCCCTTGATCTCGCCTTGTGGTGAAAGCTTGGGAAGGAGGCGAGGGGGTGGCCCCACCCCTGCTTATATGGGAAGCTGGGGTGTGGTCAGACAAATATTGGGATATAAAGGTACATTGTGGTCTTTATTCAGTGCGCGTGCACATGCGGGGATAGTGCATGAGTGATGCAGAGCGTCACCACTATTAACAGAACTTGGTTATAGTTATAACCTAACGTTAACCCTTTCACTACCACACAACAGACGGATAACCCTTTCACTACCACACTACAGAAGATTTACCCATTCACTACCACACTACAGAAGGTTAACACTTTCACTACCATACTACAGAAGGTTAACCTTGCACTACCACACTGGAGACGGTTCTATATCGTATTAGCTGCCGCTCAGCGTCAACTGCACATATCTTACTCCAGTGACGTGCACTGAATAAAAACTTCACAATGTACCTTTACATACCAACATCCGTCTGGCCACACCCCCATCTGCTACCTACATAAGCAGGGGTGGGGCCCCACACTCATCTCCTTCTCAAATTTCACCCCAAGAGAGTGCCTGTATACCAGTCACTTGACGTGGGAAAGAAAGTATTTAGCTGAAGAAAGGAAAACAGAAGAACAAGGAGATACGTTGACGTTATATCTTTATTTTCTCTCTCACTATTTTCGAGAAAATACGGCGATAATGTCTTCGTCACTGGGGTGTCTGGAAGATGATGATCATTCTGACCTCGACCGGCTTTTTCGTATTAGGGGCTCGCGTCGCTGATATACTCCCCACCTGCAGTCCTCCTTGCTGCGGCTGGATAGGTTTTGAACCTCCGGTTCTACAGCTGGACTGTGGGAGGCACCGGCTGTTGTGAGAAACTGGTTGCTTCCGGGCTGGGTGAGTAATGTTTTGCTTGCGAGTGCCAGTTGTCTGCTAATGCTATGGGGGTTGGCTGACAATTTTACGAAGGCCGGCCCCAGATTGGGGTCCTCTGCTCGGCCTCTTAGGCGACGGACGGAGGGTCTTGGTCTGACGCCCATGATGGTCAAACTAGTGGGCCGCGACCGAGATCTGGTTTGAACCCGGGATTCTCTGGACAAGCGGATGCTTCTCTGTCCCGTGAAGGCCCCATCTTTCACATGAATGTGAGAGTACACCCTAAACACGAGGAAATGTGGGTCTGGATCTTCTTTATCTGTAGTTCCAAGCTCAAGTCGGCTGCAGCCCGTATGGGAATTGTGCCAACTCCGCTGTATGTCTGGTAAATCACAGTTGAAAACTGTGTTGACATTCTTTTTCTCTTCTCTCTTAGGATGAGGAAAGTTTCAGGCGGCGGCCTGTCTGAAGTGTGGCTTGTTATGTCGTTGTGTACAGTTCAGGTGATAGCTGCTTAGCTTGCGTGCTAGTTTGTGGCCTACTGTTAGCCAGTCAGCTGTTAGCTGCGGCGCTAGTTCGTTGTGTTCACTAGGCTAGGAAACGTTAGCTTGTTGCTATCAGTCGGGAGCGGCTGTTAGCTTAATGCTACACTGTTGAACGTTACTGTGAGTATAACAAGCCTTAAACACTCTGACTACGACGTCATCTTTGACAGAGGATGTTAGTCGACCCTACACCGGGTGCCATGCCAGCGAGGACTTTGTCAACATGGAGAACGGCGGCTGGGTGGCGCAGCGGACATTACCCTCGTCACCAATGCAGGAGACGCCGGGTTCGACTTCGGCTGTCCCGTTAACCAGTGTTGCAGTCCTCTCGGCCTGCGCTCAGGGTGAAGGTAGGAGTCCTGCGGACTTTAACACTTTTTCTTTCCTTCCCTTCTAAATGTTTTGTAACGATGTTTTCCAAAACGTGTGTTGCTGCAATACATTGAGGATACGACACGTGTTGTGTGTGAATTGTCTTGTCACTGGTATAGCTTCTCTCTACATAGAAAATCTGCGTTGTTTTTTACATGTGTAAAAATTAACTGGTTAGTTGTGATGAGAACATGTGTGTTCATGTAACGTTTGTAACATGGGTGAACTCACAACTAAGTGGGTTAATTAACCTGTGAAGCTATGCTTAGTGACATGTGATTGAGGAATAAATCCTTTTCTCAGCCTGTGATGACAATGAACAGCGTGTTCACATATTAACAGGGGTACCTGTTCAACCTGGTTGTATCAAGGGTAAGGTAGGGAGGGGTGACCCCCCCGGTTTCCCTGGGGCTTCCCCCCCTCCTTTCAGACATGTTTTGTTTACAATATATTGTGTCACTGTGTTTGTGGGGATACGATGTAACCCTCAGCTTAAGCTGCTGGGGTTGTGCTTTTGCTTGAGAAATGATTATTTTCCTAGGGAAAAGGTTGTTTGGTCACTATCATGTGTGCTTAGCAAGGCCTATGGTCAATACGTAATCGAGGACTTATGTCTCTCTCGCTATGAAAAACGGCGTTCCTCTGTAGTAAGGGTGTACTTTTGCCATTTTTTGTTGTGATGAAGGGTTGTGTGTGTCGTTGAGATCTACAACTGGGTAAGGTTTTGGCCCACAGAAGCACATGTGTAAGTCTGGTACCGGGGCTCTTAAAGGGGCCCTCTCTGTTCTGTGTTTTTTCCTTAGTAAAAATCAGATAGCAGGTTAGCACATGAGCTATGTGAAGCTGTTAAATGCTTCATGTAGCATGCTATGTGTCATGCTCTACTTGTCATTACATCGTATCAGGGGTGAGGGGTCGTAAAGGGGTGAACTGGTAAACCATTCCTCCCCTTTTCTGATTGGTCAGGGGTTAATACCCCCTGTCCTTCAGGGTTCCTGTCACGTTGCTGTTTCGGCACATTACAGGGTAGGGGGGGGAGAGTTTCCTGGTCCCACGCCCTGAAAGATTGGGCGTGTGCACCGCGGAAATTCCCCCGCCATAGAGTACGTCACTGAGCGCGTTTCTATTGGTAAGACTTCCGTGAGTTGTTCAGATTCCATGTTATGGATCTGTTTCAAGGAGTTGTCAGAGCCTCCTCCTCACGAAGCTCCTCCTCAGGGAGAAGAGCCTTCTGTGAGTTCGGACCCTCCTTCCCAGTGAGGGAGCCTCCTCAGAGTTTCAGAGCATCCTCCTCAGATTGTCAAGGTGAGTAGAACTTCAAAAAGGAGTTCTGCTCTATTGTATGTGTATTCGATTCAATTCGATTATTGAGTGTGTATTGGTTCAGAGCCTCCTCCTCGGAGAGTCCTAACCCATGTGTTACATAGCTCAATGTTGCAATATTTCTTTTCAATCTATACAGCTCGTGTGAGAAGTCTCTCTGGGTGTTCCCCGTCCTCTCATTTTTTGGAGTAGGTGGACGGGGTATTGTTTAGGGTTTCCCTGACTCCTCGCCTTACAGGTCTGTTGAGTCATGGGTTTCCCCCCGTCATAGGGGTACGTCGCTCACCGTCCCCTCTTATGAAGTGTGGTTGACGGGGTGGTGTTTCCCTCAGCCGCGTCGCATGGGACCCATGTCTGTATTATTTTTTCTTTTTTCTGAAAAAATTTAAAATTAAAAAAGCGGCTTCTTGTCGTTCCCCAGGCGGCTTGGAGGAACGGTATCTGGTGTCTTGTTAGACTATCCATTGATGTGTTTTTGGTCTCGACGTGTACATAGTGCTGGCTCTGGGTGTTTCTGATAGGAATCACGCATGAGGCTGGTGCGCCTTGGTTGCTCATTATTAAAACGCCGTTTTTATAGGGCAACTGGGATGGAGTTTTTCTCTTCCGAGCGCCAGTTTACTAGGTTTGTCTCGACTAATTCTCGTTCATATCTGGGGGATGTTAACGGAATAGATCAAAGCATAGGTAGAGGGGTCTCACGCCCTTGGGGTGGGCCACTGAGCGCGGTACGAATGGGACCGTCTGGGTGGCGCCCTCTATAATGTTTTAGATCGACACGCGTACCTGCTCCCCCTCCTGGAGTTGGGGATGTCGGTGTGATTAGGGCACGGGACTGGTTCTGGTCACGCTGGTCCAGGTCAGTTAACCCGTTGTCCGCCGGGGACGCAGATCTTCTGTTCTGGTACCCTGAGGGACTTTTTTCAGGGGGAAAAATGCCGGGTCGGCCCGGGTGTCACAGGATTGGGCGTTATGGAGACACTGTTGTTGGGTACATGTTGTACTTTGTGCTGTCATGAAGGGGCTGGTTCTCCATTATTTTCGCCCCTCTCTTCTGCCGCTTACGCATGGCTGAGAGGGGGCTGTTGAGGTGGTCTTTATAGACCTCCTCTGGCATCCCTGTGTGCATCCCGGTCCGCCGGGCCCGGTCCGAAGTTGTTTTCGTCTACCCGTAGGCCTGGGATAATCCCTTTTTGAAAACTGAAACACTTGTACTGCGGTATAGCCAGTGTATACCCGCAGGTGTGTTTTGGAGTTTTTTCCTGAGGGGTTGTAGGAACAACCACCGCATGTTGAACCAAGAGGGTGGTTGATTCCCTGGTGTGTTGGAGCGGAGTCAACTCCCGGGTTACCCGGTTGAGTGTGCCCCTGCACGTTCATGACGTCTGCCAATCGTGTCAGCCTTCTCTGCCT
This sequence comes from Notolepis coatsorum, assembly GCF_963971535.1. Lineage (NCBI taxonomy): Eukaryota > Metazoa > Chordata > Actinopteri > Aulopiformes > Paralepididae > Notolepis > Notolepis coatsorum. The sequence goes on along the minus strand of NC_140176.1, from coordinate 90,404,832 downwards.
CTGCCCCTCTAGAGCGTCGGGGATTTTTTGGTGGAGGCTTTGACATGGTGCTCAACTGCCAGCATCCGCCCCTTCCGCCGGGGTGCTGTTTTCAGTTGACCCCTTTGGCGCCTGTCTCGTCCGCAGTGCTCCAGGCTCGGGTCAAGTGCCTGCTGCCTGGATTGAGGGATCGGCCTCTTCTGGAGGTCGACTCCCCGGTGCGCTGCCTGCTCCCGCTGTAGTGTAGCCTCTTGAGTGCTTCGAGTTACAGCCATGCTGACTGCCTGAGTATGCCAGGGTCAGTGTGCCAGGCGGCGTGCTAGTGGGGGGAAGGGTTTGCTCTTGGATGGGCCCTGTCCGAATACGCTGGCGATGTGGGGGGCGGTGTCACTAGTGACCGCCTGGTGAGGTCTTGATGCTGTGGCGTCATTGGCCTCACCGGGCCCCCTTTTTCTGGGGGGATCGAGTCCCTTCTGGGTCTGGGTCTTCCTTCGCGCTCCGCTGCTACGGCCTTGCCACAGGGTTGAGTTTGCTCTTGACCCCGTGATTTTGGGGGCGGTAACGAGGTTTGTTCCTTCCGTTCGTTCCCTGGTGGCATGCGGGTTGTGCGTGTGCGTAGTCGTGGGGTCAAGCCACGGTCTGCTCACCCTGTGCGTTGAGTTGCTCGAGTTCCTCTTCGCACGGTCGGATCCGTCTCCCTCCCGTCCTCCAATAGGGAGGGTATCCCTCCATTAGGGAGGGTTGGGGGGCTCGGTCCTCCCTGGTTCTGATGGTTGTGGGGGGCCTCAGTGTGGTACATTTGTCGAGCTTCAGCTCCCGCTCAGCTCCCGTTGTGCAGTTGACGCTGAGCGGCAGCTAATACGATATAGAACGATAGGTTATGAATATAACCGTAGTTCTATGAGTATTAGTGACGCTCAGCGTCTAGACACCACTGCGGCGCTTGATCTTACCTTGTGGTGAAATGATTGAGAAGGAGATGAGTGTGGGGCCCCACCCCTGCTTATGTAGGTAGCAGATGGGGGTGTGGCCAGACGGATGTTGGTATGTAAAGGTACATTGTGAAGTTTTTATTTAGTGCACGTCACAGGAGTGAGATATGTGCAGTTGACGCTGAGCGTCACTAATACTCATAGAACTACGGTTATATTCATAACCTATCGTTAATACTTTCACTACCACACTACAAAGGGTTAACCCTTTCACTACCATACTACAGAAGATTTACCCATTCACTACCACACTACAGAAGGTTAATACTTTCACTACCACACTACAAAGGGTTAACCCTTTCACTACCATACTACAGAAGGTTAACCTTTCACTACCACACTACAGAAGGGTAATACTTTCACTACCACACTACAAAGGGTTAACCCTTTCACTACCATACTACAGAAGGTTAACCTTTCACTACCACACTACAGAAGGTTAATACGTTCACTACCACACTACAGAAGGTTAACCTTTCACTACCACACTACAGACGGTTAACCCTTTCACTACCACACTACAGAAGGTTATCCTTTCACTACCACACTACAGCAGGTTAACCCTTTCACTACCACACTACAGAAGGTTAACCTTTGTGGGGGGAAATTATTTATGTAGGATATAACATTTATATTCACAATTAGATGTATTTCATCTCAGAGCAGAGACTCCCTGTGTCTGTACAAGTTCACAGGTTCGCTTATGCAAACAAAGCCACTGTTTGCACAAGCTGACTGGCCCCCAACTCTTGTACACTGCTGTCTACCCCCACCTTTGTGTTGTCATGACCCCAAGCCACTTCTGCACCCCTGTCTGCCCCTCCTCAATATCACACCACTATTATCCCTACCTTTGTGTCATCATGACCTCAAGATGACGTGGCCCACTTGTACCCCCCCTGTATTCCCCCTTGTTTAAACATTACACCACTGCTTACCCTGAATAGAACTCCTTTAACGTGCATGTATCTGATTGGATAAATAACACTATCATCTATCCTATTGGATAATACACTGTCATGTCATCCTTGCCCATTTTCACCCTATATAAACTGTATTAAAATGTTCATTCATGGTCCAACTCTGGGTAGAGCATTTTGTGTGCTCTGCCTCGGACTTGTCACCATTGTATTCTGCAGAATATAATAATAAATCACTTTTGACTGTGAAGACTCTGTATCCTGAAGCCATATTTATTTCATGCACATACCAGGGTTTAAGACGAATTTCAATTTCCACAACAGATGGTGCCGAAACCCGGATGGCTGCGAGAACGGTCCAGAGAAGCTCCAGGAAAAGCTGTGGGATCGCAATCGGGAACCACTACAGGTGGTTCTCCTCCAAACCCCGACACTTCAAGGGACGGGAGGCCAGCTGACCTGGAGCAGACTTGGATCGACTCCACGCCAATCTAGCGAACTCTAAATTGAAGCCGTCATAAACTAGGTGATGTGTAATTATTTCCAAATTTTAAGAGCTTTTATGCACAGATTATAAGATGCACCAAACCATGTCTTTCACTGGGGCCGCCTGAACAGAGATACTAAAGACTATAGCGTATGGGTTGGAGGAGGTTTATTGGAAGGCTATAGCATGAGTTAGAGGCTTAAGACTATAGCGTATGAGTCAGAGGTTTATTGAAAGGCTATAGCATATGTGTGTTTACAGTGTAGGTTAGTTAGGGTTAGGGCATATGAGTTACAGTAAGGTTAGTTAGGGTTAGGGCATAAGTTAAAGGCCTATGCATAAGTAGCCGGACTATGAGGGTTATTTATTCTTACCTTAAAAACTAAGCAATAATTCACAAAAGACGTTTTGTGTCTGACTATATTCACTAGTGAACAGTGTTAACAGGGTCACTGCAGAGAGTACAAGGGGAAGGACAGAATCCCTAGGAAGCCCCATAGTGAAGGATGTGATTTTAAAAAATATGGCTTGAAAATTGTCTCACTGTTAAAGGTGTGGGAAGGGTTTTTGGGTTTTCAAATGTTTTTTTTAATAAGTGAAAATTGAGGGAAACAAGAAAGTAAGCTGAGAGAGGAAGAGCGGATTATGAAGTCCAATCTTACAGAAGTAGCAAAACATATAGCGTGTTTTGAAGATTGTAAAGTGGAAAGTTGAGAGAAAAAAAGATTCAGATTCAGATCCTTTTATTGTGGCAGCTTTTAAAAAATGTACATACGTTCAGGAAAAACAATACACAACGATTTATACAATGCAAGGTAAAAAAAATTGCGGATAAAATATAAAGAATTTAAATTTCATTCAGTGTAAGTAGCAGCAGTGGACACTTGTTATATGTGACTGTCCTGTATTGTATTAATTGTGGGGATTGGGAGGTGGGAGGGGGGCGTTTGATGTGCCATGTTGATGTCCCAGTGCTTAAATAACATGCTGTACCGCAAACGATTGCCACCAACCATAGTTGTGTGGCATTAAAGTATCTTGTAAAGCTTGTAAAGTGTGTGTGTGTGTGTGTGTGTGTGTGTGTGTGTGTGTGTGTGTGTGTGTGTGTGTGTGTGTGTGTGTGTGTGTGTGTGTGTGTGTGTGTGTGTGTGTGTGTGTGTGTGTGTGTGTGTGTGTGTGTGTGTGTGGGTGGGTGTGGGTGTGGGGGTGTGTGTGTGTGTGTAATACGTGTGCAATACGTGTGCTTGTGTGGTGTGTAGGTCACTTGAGGTGCTTTTTGTGTGTCTGCTCATGTGATAATTCACAGTCTTACCATCAGTAGTCTGTTTGCCCGGTGGAAGTAGAGCTCTGTTCTCTTGGATGTGGACCTGAGACTGCCAGGCGGCATGAGTGTCTGTCTATGGTGGGTAGCTTCCTTCCGCAAATCCTTTCAGCCGTTCGCACCACTTTCTCCAGTGTTCAACGGTCGTTCTGGTTGGCGTTTTCAAACCATGCTGTGGCCGGTTACTCGAGTATAGGCTACTCGCCGTTTCAACCAATAGTATCCACCTGCAGACCTGAAGACCAGCGCTTACAAGCCCCGCACATACAAGCACCGCACATAGCAACCCCTCGCTTCCATTGGCTGATTTTGGTGACGTGATTTTTGCACGTTGCACTGCGGGATTGATTGATTGAAAACTTTATGGTGACGTGATTTTGTGTCACGTTGCACGTTGCACTGCGGGATTGATTGATTGATTGATTGATTGAAAACTTTATTAACAGATTGCCGTATGATTTGGGTCACGTTGCACTGCGGGATTGATTGATTGATTGATTCATTGATTCATTGATTGATTGATTGATTGATTGAAAACTTTATTAACAGATTGATTGATTGATTGAAAACTTTATTAACAGATTGTAGAATGGGTACACGTGACCTGACCGATTGATTGATTGATTGATTGATTGATTGATTGATTGAAAACTTTATTAACAGATTGCAGAATGGGTACAGTGACCGATTGATTGATTGATTGATTGATTTATTGATTGATTGATTGATTGATTGAAAACTTTATTAACAGATTGCAGAATGGGTACAGTGACCGATTGATTGATTGATTGATTGATTTATTGATTGATTGATTTATTGATTGATTGATTGAAAACTTTATTAACAGATTGCAGAATGCAGTACAGCTCAATACACACAATTGTTAAGGGGATGCAGACCATGCAGTACTGTTACATTTGTGACATACAGTAAATATATACAAGGGGGAGGGAACTGTACATTTATGATGAATTGAAAATGGGGGACCCTGATGTAAACAAGACGGAAGACTTTCTCTGGTCTGCATCCCCTTAACAATTGTGTGTATTGAGCTGTACTGCAGATATATTTCAATTGCCTTACTTATTTACATAAGTATTATAGGCCTACAGCAGTATTGTACAGACAGTCTGTGTGAAGTCTGTGTGGTTATCCAGCTGCACAAAGGCAGAGCAAGAGGCTCTACAGAGGGTGGTGAAGGCGGCAGGCAGGATTGTCGGGACTCCTCTATCAAACATCACCTCCGTCTTCACCTCCCGCTGCCTCCACCGCTCCAAGTGTATCATCAAGGACCAGTCTCACCCAGCACATCACCTCTTTCAGCTCCTTCCCTCAGGGAGGAGATACCGGTCCATACATGCCAAGAGTTAAAGATTTAAGAACAGCTTTTTCCCCCAAGCAGTCAGACTGTTAAACGCTCATTGACTGTCCCCTCACGTGCACCATGCACTTACCTGGACTTGATAATCACTGTTACCACTCATCATGCACTTTATTTAAAATATTCTGTTATGTACAGTGTTATATGTGTTTCATGTATGTATATATTGTACTACGGTCTGTGGGAGCTCCCCTGAAATTTCACTCACGGTCATATAAGAGTTTTAATGTAGAAGGTTTTATTAATGAAATGTTGGGTATAAACTGGGAGGAGGTATGTTGTGAGGATGACCCAGAGGTTGCACTGGACTTATTTATGTCAGAAACAAATCAGCCCCATGGATAGATAGTAGCTTTTAATGAATTTTAATGAATGAGAGAGACATACTGTAGCCAAAAAAGCATCAGTGTGTTCCAGTTCTGCAGATGACAGACAAAAGTACCGTTCCTTACGTAATCAAGTCACAAAGTTAAATAAGGTGAGAAAAAGGGAATATTTTAAACCATGGTTATATGATGTGAGAAATGATGGTAAAAATCTATGGAATGTTTTAAATCAAATTATGGGTAGAAAATCCAATGTCTGTACACCTTTTGTTGAGTCATATGGAATTGTCCTAACCAAACCATGTGATATTGCCAACCATTTTAATGATTTTTATGCAAGTAAGATATCTCAGCTCAGGCAGGGAATGCACATCTCAAACAATACAAAATCAAATGACATAATTAAGAATATCATAATGAAAGATAAAGGGTGTACATTTGATTTTCAACAGGTTGAGGTTAGTGATATTGAAAGGTTACTCCAGGCTCTACCTGACAGCAAGTTAGCTGGCACAGACAACTTGGATAGTAAATTATTGAGAATTACTGCTACGATCATAGCAAGTCCAGTGTCATATTATTAATAGATGTATACAAGTGGGACTATGTCCAAAGATATGGAAGGAGGCTAAGGTTACTCCTTTACCCAAAGACTCCAAATCAGTTTTTAATGAGGGCAACTCCAGACCTAATATAGAAAATGTAATGTACATATACGTTGTATACATCTATTAATAATATGACACTGGACTTGCTATGATCGTAGCAGTAATTCTCAATAATTTACTATCCAAGTTGTCTGTGCCAGCTAACTTGCTGTCAGGTAGAGCCTGGAGTAACCTTTCAATATCACTAACCTCAACCTGTTGAAAATCAAATGTACACCCTTTATCTTTCATTATGATATTCTTAATTATGTCATTTGATTTTGTATTGTTTGAGATGTGCATTCCCTGCCTGAGCTGAGATATCTTACTTGCATAAAAATCATTAAAATGGTTGGCAATATCACATGGTTTGGTTAGGACAATTCCATATGACTCAACAAAAGGTGTACAGACATTGGATTTTCTACCCATAATTTGATTTAAAACATTCCATAGATTTTTACCATCATTTCTCACATCATATAACCATGGTTTAAAATATTCCCTTTTTCTCACCTTATTTAACTTTGTGACTTGATTACGTAAGGAACGGTACTTTTGTCTGTCATCTGCAGAACTGGAACACACTGATGCTTTTTTGGCTACAGTATGTCTCTCTCATTCATTAAAATTCATTAAAAGCTACTATCTATCCATGGGGCTGATTTGTTTCTGACATAAATAAGTCCAGTGCAACCTCTGGGTCATCCTCACAACATACCTCCTCCCAGTTTATACCCAACATTTCATTAATAAAACCGTCTACATTAAAACTCTTATATGACCGTGAGTGAAATTTCAGGGGAGCTCCCACAGACCGTAGTACAATATATACATACATGAAACACATATAACACTGTACATAACAGAATATTTTAAATAAAGTGCATGATGAGTGGTAACAGTGATTATCAAGTCCAGGTAAGTGCATGGTGCACGTGAGGGGACAGTCAATGAGCGTTTAACAGTCTGACTGCTTGGGGGAAAAAGCTGTTCTTAAATCTTTAACTCTTGGCATGTATGGACCGGTATCTCCTCCCTGAGGGAAGGAGCTGAAAGAGGTGATGTGCTGGGTGAGACTGGTCCTTGATGATACACTTGGAGCGGTGGAGGCAGCGGGAGGTGAAGACGGAGGTGATGTTTGATAGAGGAGTCCCGACAATCCTGCCTGCCGCCTTCACCACCCTCTGTAGAGCCTCTTGCTCTGCCTTTGTGCAGCTGGATAACCACACAGACTTCACACAGACTGTCTGTACAATACTGCTGTAGGCCTATAATACTTATGTAAATAAGTAAGGCAATTGAAATATATCTGCAGTACAGCTCAATACACACAATTGTTAAGGGGATGCAGACCAGAGAAAGACTTCCGTCTTGTTTACATCAGGGTCCCCCATTTTCAATTCATCATAAATGTACAGTTCCCTCCCCCTTGTATATATTTACTGTATGTCACAAATGTAACAGTACTGCATGGTCTGCATCCCCTTAACAATTGTGTGTATTGAGCTGTACTGCATTCTGCAATCTGTTAATAAAGTTTTCAATCAATCAATCAATAAATCAATCAATCAATAAATCAATCAATCAATCAATCAATCGGTCACTGTACCCATTCTGCAATCTGTTAATAAAGTTTTCAATCAATCAATCAATAAATCAATCAATCAATAAATCAATCAATCAATCAATCAATCGGTCACTGTACCCATTCTGCAATCTGTTAATAAAGTTTTCAATCAATCAATCAATCAATCAATCAATAAATCAATCAATCGGTCAGGTCACGTGTACCCATTCTACAATCTGTTAATAAAGTTTTCAATCAATCAATCAATCTGTTAATAAAGTTTTCAATCAATCAATCAATCAATCAATGAATCAATGAATCAATCAATCAATCAATCCCGCAGTGCAACGTGACCCAAATCATACGGCAATCTGTTAATAAAGTTTTCAATCAATCAATCAATCAATCCCGCAGTGCAACGTGCAACGTGACACAAAATCACGTCACCATAAAGTTTTCAATCAATCAATCAATCAATCCCGCAGTGCAACGTGCAAAAATCACGTCACCAAAATCAGCCAATGGAAGCGAGGGGTTGCTATGTGCGGTGCTTGTATGTGCGGGGCTTGTAAGCGCTGGTCTTCAGGTCTGCAGCTGGAAGCATCTCGTTTCAACTGAACTCGAGTAATTTTTCAGGGTGCTTGATCTATTTATTTATTTTCAAATGTTGGTTACCATTACCACCAGTGATGGGAATAGTTAGTGGGCATTAGTTTTTTCAGTAATATCTAACGGATTACTCTTCCAATCTTAATAACGCCGTTACCGTTACTGCCAAAAAATTCTGCGCGTTACTATGCAGTTTTTTTCATCAGACAGATGTCTGCGCCAACACACACACACACACCGCGCATCGCCAACACGCACACACACACGCCGTGCATCGCCGACACACACACACACACACACACATGCCGCGCATCGCAGAAACACACACACACACACACGCACGTCGCCAACAAACAACAACAACAACATTCTCCCCTCTGGACTCACGCTGATCAAATAAAAAAAATAAACATACTTTTTCGGACTGATCATCTGAGCTCCTCTCCAGTTAAATCCAAATAATCCTCTGCCATTGTTGTAATATGTCATCTGTTCTCTAGTATTTAGTCTCGTGCAGTTAAATCCTCTCTAGAAGGGAAAGTGAAACTTACCAAGCCTATAAGTTGTTAAAGGGGCAGTAGGCAATTAATTTACTCTGGATGCCTGAACACAGAATGACACCAGTATGCCACGGCAAGCCTATAGAAAATTATTCTATTTAATAATAATAATTATAATAATGATCATAAATATAATATATTAAAAAAAAGTAATTAAATTTTTTTATTATATTAATAATAATAATTATAAATATTTTTTTTCTGTTGTACCGAACTCGTACCAAACCGTGACCCCAATACCGAGGTACGTACCGAACCGTGGCTTCTGTGTACCGTTACACCCCTAATCTATTGTGTTTGTATTTGTATGATCCACTATATAAACATAGTAATTATAATATCTACATATACATGGCATTTGATTGGAGGCTAGTCTCACTTTGTCCCACAGCAACATTAAAATAGTTTAGATTTGTGTATGTTGTTTATGTAAAACATTTACTTGAAAGTAACGCAATAGTTACTTTCTGAAGTAACTAGTTACTTTTATAATTTGTAACTGAGTACGTAATTTAGTTACTTTTTGGAAGAAGTAACTAGTAACTGTAACTAGTTACTTTTTAAGAGTAACTTGCCCAACACTGGTTACCACCAAATACATCCACCAAAAAAAGTGCCTGTTTGTGCCAATTAAAAACGGAAAACTCACTTTGAAATCTCGCTCTGAAATCCCACGAGGCGTGAGTTTCTTGCTGGAAACTAGAACTTAACATTACCACGGAAATTGTGTTAGCTTAGCGTTATCCAAAAGATTAAAACAGCGGTTCGTGTTTGTGCATTTCCAAAATTGTGCCAACAACGTGTCACCCACTTTGCGTAGCGTCTTCATATGCTATTGATACAGACATTACGCTCCATGAGCTGCAGACAGAGAGGTAAATGGTAACTTGATTGATTGAATTGATTGAAAAGTGTATTAACAGATTGCAGAATGGGTACAGTACAGTACAGCTCAATACATACAATTGTTAAGGGGATGCAGACCAGAGAAAGACTTTTGTCTTGTTTACATCAGGGTCCCCCATTTTCAATTCATCATAACATATATGACATACATGACATACAGATAGACAGTACTGCTACATCTATAGATTTATGACATATCAGATTTGCAAATACAGTACTGTTTGTGATACAAAAGTGTCCAGAAAAGGAGTGTATATACATTTGGCGTAGAAACTGTACATTGGAGGAGGTTGGATGGGTGGGGTGGGTGGGGTTGGGTGGGTTGGGTGAGGGCTGTACATTGGAGGTGGGGGGGGGGGGGGGGGGGGGTTGGGTAGGGGACACACACACATTTTACACTGTACATTGGAATATTGACAAAGCCTTACTTGGTCATTTACTGTACAACTAGGTTAGGACATTTGTAGGGGCCAGTTTCGAATTGCAGTCTCACGTAGGTGTTTTTTGAGAGTGTTTTTGAAAGTGGGTTGTGATTCACATTCCTTTACAGCTTTAGGTAGGGCGTTCCACATTGATGTGGCATAATTGCGAAACGTGTTTAGTCCCTTGTTTGAGCCGAATCTGGGTTTTACATGATTTGTGGAGCTCCCTCTGGTGTTGTGATCGTGGTATTCACTGACCTTTGGGAAGTATTTTGACATGTACATGGGTACCTTGGTCGCGTAGTGTATCTTGTAGACCAGGCCCATTGCAAGTTGCTGTACTCTGTCGTCTACTCTAAGCCATCCTAGGTTGTCAAAGTGGGCAGGGGTGAGGTGGGTTCTAGGAGTCAGGTCAAGTAGTAGTCTGACTAGCTTGTTTTGAGATGTTTGTAATTTGTTTTTTAGTGCCTTTGAGGTGCTTTGGTACCATGAGGTGCAAGCATAGTTGTAGTACCCTTGAATGAGTGCTCCTGCTAGAGTTTTCAGGGTATTCTTGTTTACCAGAGAGGAGATCCGGTACAAGAATCGCGTTCGTTGGTTGACTTTTTTTATTACATTGGATGCCATTTTGTCACAGGAAAGATTACCCTCTAGGATGGAACCCAGGTAGGTAATTTCATCTTTCCTTGTGATAATATTGTCACCCACTGTAACCGAGAAGCCGTCGGTCTTGCTGAGTTTGTTATTTGAACCGAAGAGAATGGACTCTGTTTTGCCCATGTGTAATGATAGTTTGTTGTCGGCGAGCCATATGCAGATTTTGCCTAGTTCCGAGCTGAGGGCTTTTTCAACCTGTAACTTGTTCTTGTCAGAGACCAGCAGGGCTGAGTCGTCCGCAAACAGGAACAAGTTGCAGTCACAAGCTGACGACATGTCATTTGCATAAATTAGGAATAGTAGCGGTCCTAGTATGCTTCCTTGTGGAACACCACAGCTCACTGTGAGGGGGGGGGATAGGGTACCGTTTACTTCCACCATCTTCCAACATCAACTGACTGTTCTGACTGACGATACGCATTAATGCACAGCTATATTGCTGTGCAGGCTCATGTCTGCAGAGCGAGGCGTAATAAAACCGGTAGTGTGTGTGTGTTTCTGCATAATATCTCCTTATTGCTGCTGCCATGCGTTTTACGATGGGTTCTAAAAATAGATTTCCCTAAACAATTGCTCGAGCACTATTCGAGTGATTCATGCGAGTACTCGATCTGGGAAAACATTACTCTATGCCCGTCCCAAGTTTGAATACTTGGACGTTCTATGCTGTTTATGTAATGGTTTCTATGGGCGTGTGGATGATTTCTATGGCATGTGGATGGTTTCTATGGCGTGTGGATGGTTTCTATGGCGTGTGGACAGTTCTATGGCGTGTGGACGATTTCTATGGCGTGTGGGCACTGGGATGGGTATGTTTGCGCCGTTGATGGCTCCAGTGACTCCAGGGAAGCCGGTTTTGTATTCAAAAGCCATTTACCAGGTTGGCAAAGCTCATCCTCTCCGTGCCATGGTATGCATTCATCATTATGGTCCACACAGGACCTTGCAAATGTCCAAGAAGACATAAGGCAGGGTTCCTTTTGACATGTCAAAGCAGGTCCTGAAGCACCTCTGAAGCTCTTTTGGCATGCCAGCCACCAAGCGGAGCACAGCACTTTCATTGGCGGGGGGGGTGGGTTGTCTGAGGTTAGCTTTACGAAGAGAGGACCAACTTTCTCACAGAGCTGCTTGTGGAAAAGTAAAGTGCTTGACTCATTAGTTCATAGTAGACATTTCTATACCCCTACAGTTAGGGCTGGGCGATATGGTCTAAAAATAAAATCCCAGATTACTTTTCTTTAAATCCGATTTACGATTTGTATCGATTTTTTTCTCTTGAAAACTAGAAACGCCAAGGAAATCATTCAAATAACCTTTGTTTTTATTTGACACAAAAAATTATCAAACCAAGATGAAGTGCAAACCTAACTTTCACCAATCTTCACTTAAAAATATATATATAATATATAAAAGGTTACTCTTGATCAAACAAAGATGAATGTCCCTATTGGGATTAAGCAATAACTTGCTTTTTCACCAAACTTCACTTAAAACAAATAAAAGGTGCCTCTTGATCATCAAACAAGAATGAATTTCCCTATTGGGATTAATAAAGTGCAAATCATACTTTTTTTTCTTTCAAAATCGTCCTAAATCGATTATTTGAATTAATCGATAATATCGATTAATCGCCCAGCCCTACCTACAGTATGATGCTATACAATAAGCTGACACAAATCATACATATCTAAGGTAAGTGTTTACATATTTTACATCAAAGGCAGAACAACTCCAATAATACGAGCACACGCATATTGATCTGGAGCCCCCCTCAAACTGAACAGTGACATCTCCTTAGCAAATGATCTCAACACCTTCTATGCGAGGTTTGAGGCTGTGAATAACAACACCAGCCTACAAGCCACGGCAATGGGGGGGGGGGGGGGGGTCTGCTGATGGAGACTCAGTGTTCAGGGTAACAGAGCATGAGGTGAGGCGGACCTTTAAAAAAGTGAATATCAGGAAGGCAGCAGGACCGGACGGCATCCCCGGCCGCGTCCTAAAAGTCTGTGCCGACCAACTGGCCCCGGTATTCACTGACATCTTTAACCTGTCCTTAGAACAGGCTGTCATCCCCACCTGTCTGAAGAAGTCAACCATCATCCCTGTACCCAAAAAATCTACGCCCGCTTGCCTCAACGACTACCGCCCTGTAGCTCTCACCTCCATAGCCATGACGTGCTTTGAGAAGCTAGTGAAGGGCTACATCTGTTCCTCCCTCCCCATCAACCTGGACCCCCTGCAATTTGCATACCGCCCCAACAGGTCCACGGAGGACGCCATAGCCCATGTGCTGCACACAGCAGCATCACACCTGGACAAGAGGCAGGGGAACTATGTGAGAATGCTGGTCATCGACTACAGCTCAGCATTCAATACCATAGTCCCCTCCAAACTCATAGCCAAGCTCAGGGACCTGGGCTTGAACTATGACCTCTGCCAGTTGGTCTTGGACTTCCTGACGGGCAGACCCCAGGTGGTGAGAGCAGGCAACTGCACCTCCTCATCCATCACGCTCAACATAGGGGCCCCCCAGGGCTGTGTCCTGAGCCCCCTCCTCTACTCCCTGTACACACATGACTGCGTGGCACAGCGGAACAACAACACAATCATCAAATTTGTGTGGGCCTGATCTCTGCCAACGACGAGAGGGCCTACCTGGAAGAGGTAGAGAATCTGTCACAGTGGTGTCAGGAGAACTGCCTCTCCCTGAACGTCAGCAAAACAAAAGAGATGATTGTGGACTTCAGGAGGTCGGGGGTCAAGGACTACAGCCCCCTCAGCATCGACAAGGCACCGGTTGAGAGAGTGAACAGTTTCAAGTACCTCGGAGCCCACATATCCGAGGACTTGACATGGACCACACACATTGACAGTGTTGTGAAGAAGGCACGACAACGCCTCTACTTCCTCAGGCGCCTAAGGAAGTTCCAAGTCAGTCAGAAGATCCTTAAGAACTTCTACTCATGTACAATAGAGAGCATCCTGACTGGCAACATCACCTCCTGGTTTGGGAATAGCACTGCACAAGACCGTAGCAGACTACAAAGAGTGACACGTTCAGCCGAACGCACAATTGGAGGGGGGCTTCCCACCCTCCAGAACATTTACAACAAGCGGTGCAGGGGCAAGGCTAAGAGAATCATCAAGGACTCCAGCCACCCGAACAACTGCCTCTTTGAACTACTGCGGTCAGGCAAGCGATACCGGAGTCGTAAGGCGAGCACAGAAAGACTCAGAAGAAGCTTCTATCCCCAGGCCATCAGGCTGCTCAACGAACAATAAACACTATGCAACAACCATCAAATGCACACAGCACACACACCCACACTCACTTAAACAAACAACACACTGCAGCACCCACTCTACACACTTTAGATCACCTAAACACACTTTACACTTTATATTTATTGGTAAAGGATTTGCACTACAACTCGTACACCTTACTGTAAATTGTACCTACATTGTACCTCATCCCATTTCTGCTCTGCACTATATAGTATTGTATATTAGTACATTGCATAGAATATTGTATATTGTATGGTAACTCAGTTACGTCTATTCTGCATCGAACATTGTACATATGTCTATACTGAACACTGTGACCTCATTTTTTTTACTTCTAATTTACATGCTATGTTATTTTATTTCATACTTATCTTGTCTTGCACAGTCTCTGGATGGTAACAGTAAGAAGCATTTTGTATAAAAGTATTCTGTACTTCTGTATGACAACTATTAAAGAAACTTGAAACTTGAAACTTGACTAGTTGGGATGCGTTTCAACCTGGAAGAAGGGTAGGAACAGATTTCACCCCGGAATGAAATTAGCATAACACATAAACATGTGAACCATAGCGTATAATGCAATGCGGAAATCAATTAATCTCAAAACTGAAACCTCATTACAGCTCCGCTCACTGTCTTATCTGCTCCTTTGTCTAAGTGTCTTAATTAAAACCCAACCTGTCTAATCAATCTTCCCTGCCTTTCAGTCCCACGACAGCTTCCATATGGACGGTGACGTCGCCGGCTCGTTCACAGAAGACGCGTGACATCACAGTTTGCCTCGGAGGCATCGTACTGTTGCCTATATTGATTTATTGATTTATTTTATTTATTGATTAAAGAAATTCTACTCGTGCACAATAGAGAGCATCCTGACTGGTACATCACCTCCTGGTTTGGGAATAGCATCGCACAAGACCACAGCAGACTGCAGAGAGTGGTTTGATCAGCCGAATGTACAATTGGAGGTGGGCTTCCCACTCTCCAGGAAAATGTATACCAAGCGTTGCAGGGCCAAGGCTAAGAGAATAGTCAAAGACTCTAGCCACCCAAACAACTGCCTCTTTGAACTGCTGCGGTCAGGCAAGCACTACCGGAGTCTCATGGCCATTACAGAGAGACTCCGAAGGAGCTTCTATCCCCAGGCCATCAGGAAGCTCAATGACTCCATGCAACACTAACCCATCCATCTACATTAATTGCACACACATCCACATGCACACACTCACTTTAAACACTCACCTTAACATTAACTTTAGACACTTTAAACACTTTCAAGTTCAACACTACGCCATATGTAACGTTCCCCACGGTGCTGCGCCACCTGCCTTTGGTCTGTCTCCATTTATATTTCGACCCTGTAATGTTTCTTTGTCACTCTGTTCCTCCCACCTGTGTCTCATTACCAATCACCCTCATGTGTCAATCAGTCTGTGTATTTAAGTGTGGTCTGCCCTGACTTCCCTGTCGCGTCATTACTCTGTGTTCCCTGGTCCGTGTTGTGCTCATGTGTTTGTCAGCCGTTCGCTGAACACCTTTTTGTAAGTAGGTTATCTGTTCTTGTCGAAGTCTCTGACTATCGCTCCTTGTCACGGAGGATAGTATCAGTTATAGTGTTTATGTTTTGTAGGGCAATTAGCACGTTTGAAGACTTGCCCTCTCTCTGTGTTTTGGAGCTACTCGTACCGACATTAAAGGAGCAGTGCTCATATTATAAAATTCGACACCTGCCTCTTGTCTATCCTCTGCTGGTCTGCGCTTAGGTTTTACTCTGTCCACCACTGTCATGCCGAATCGTAACAGCCATATTTGTATATATTTATTTAAAAAAAAACATCCCTATCTCATTCTTGCATTTTTGCATTTGAAAAAGCTTGCATTTGTACTTCACTTTGTACTTTAGGTTGTACTTTAGTTTGTATTTTGTATATTTTGTATTGTGTTTGGCCTTTTTTTTTTTTTTTTTTTTTTAACTTTTTACTGTATGAAGCACACTCTCAGGGGACTCATACAGAACCAAGCATTTCACTGTAATGTACATTATATGTGAAAAAAAAAAAAAAACTTGAAAAACTTTAAACTTGATTTTGGGTATCAACATCACTTCTGTCAAAGAACTGAATTGTCATTGTATGGGATGTTTAAAGATGCTACAGTTAAAAAAAAATATATATATATATATATATATATATATCCACAGAGCTTTTAGAAAAGTGCAGCATAAAGAAATATAGCTGTTTCCCCAAAACATTTTTGATTAATGAATTCATAAATGAAAATAATATTGGTGGGTTCAAAATGTATGTTGTTGTTTACATGTTGCAGGCATGTATCCCCTCCCTACTTCCCCACATGGAACGCACCTGATTGGATAAATGACATGCCAGTGCTCTAGTGTGACCTCTATTCAATTCAATTCAATAAAAAAAACTAGTGCTGTCAGTTTATCGTGTTAATTAGATTAATTAATTACACAGCAAATCATCGCGTTATGAAAATTAACTCACAATTAATTAAAAAGAATATATATATATATATTTTTTTTTATTAAAATATTTTGTAATCTCATTCATTCCATAAGAATGTAGAATACACATTTACAAACTTTTTTTTAATATGGCAATTTGCATGTTTTTGGTATCTGATTCTAGGGACATCTATGGATCTCAGGGAAGGTATTCCCAGTGTCAGAAATACTGTGTCTGTTACTAGGATTGAGTAAATTGTAATGAACCAAATGAGAATATCAATAAAAAAAATTTTTATTATCTTTGACTGTGAATAACACCATGCACAAATTGACCAGACCTGAAAAATCTAAGCAAATTAATAAATGGAAGATGATTAAACAGAAGGTTTTGTAGATACAGTACTGAATTCTGCCATCCGGACACATGCCATTTGAAATATGATTATAGAATATCAGGCCTAAAATTTAGAGCATGAATACGGCAAACGGCTGCACTTCTACACATCCAAGACAAAACAGGGGACAAGAGACATACATGACACTACCAAAGCACAAGAGACATGACACTGCGGGACAGAACGGGATGCCTACATTGTTGATCTGTCAAGTCCAATAAATAAATTCGGTCAGTACAAAAAAAAAAGTATACTTTCGTCAAAAAGGTGCATGTTAGTAAACTGACCATTCCTTGTACTGTGGCCATTCACCAGTCGAATGGCCTCTGGAACAAACCCAAACTTTCTTCTGTTTGTTTTTTACAGGCAGGCTGTCTAAAGCGCTTTCCTGAGGGCAGCAGGTCAAAACACCCATGAAGGACATATGTGGAGTCACCAATTATCGTATGTGCTTTCTTGAGCACTTGAGCACTTGAGCACTGTTAAACTGCACTAGGGATCTATGTGTTCTGCCGATAATTTTTTGGCTAAGGTTGACATCACCTTGTTCTTGTCTCTTTGACAGAGGGATGTGAACCAACATACAAATGAAAAGGTTAGAATACTTTCAATAGGGCGGCTGGGTGGCGCAGCGGAGATTGTGCTTGTCACCAATGCAAGAGACTCCGGTCTCGAATCTGGGTGTCAGCATTGCCTCCGGCTTGGGCCGGCCGTCATACTGGCTCAATTGGCAGAGTCAGCGGGTGGAAGTCGATGGATGGTAATCTGGACGTTGTGGACAGCGACTCCTACAGGTCGGTCAGGGCGCCTGCACAGCAGAGACAGGAAATGGCGGGGGTAGTGTGAGCCTCCCACACGTTACACCTCGCCAATGAGAGTCCGCGCTGGCAGGTGAAAAGATGTGACAGGCTGCCTCCTCGTGTACCGGAGGGGACACGTGATGCAAGGCTTCTATCCTCCCTACGACCGGCCAGTGGGGGGCATATGCGAGCAACGTTCAAGACAGGGGAGGGGAGAATTGGCACAGTGGAATTGGGATGGGAGAAAAATAGAAAAAGAGGAGAAAAAGTGCATAAAAAAAAAGCACAAGAGACATGACATTGCGGGACAGAACGGGATGCCTACATTGTTGATCTGTCAAGTCCAATAAATAAATTCGGTCAGTACAAAAAAAAAAGTATACTTTCGTCAAAAAGGTGCATGTTAGTAAACTGACCATTCCTTGTACTGTGGCCATTCACCAGTCGAATGGCCTCTGGAACAAACCCAAACTTCCTTCTGTCACCAATTATTGTATGTGCTTTCTTGAGCACTGTTAAACTGCACTAGGGTTCTTTGTGTTCTGCCGATAATTTTTTTAGCTAAGGTTAACAACACCTTGTTCTTGTCTCTTTGACAGAGGTATGTGAACCAACATACAAATGAAAAGGTTAGAATATTTTCAATAAAGGAAGAATAAAACGTTGCCAGAATTCTCTAATGGCTGAATGTTATCTTTTATCTGTTATTTATCCAACAAAGATCCACCACGGATCAAAACGTTGTTAAACGCCCACAATAAACGTGTGTATTGAAGCATATCCTTTCTTCTGTGGCTATTTTAGTTTCTGCCTGAGGCTGTGGACACAGAGGACCCTGGAATCAGCAGGAAGAGGAGGCAGGTCTGAGTTATTCAGGAAGGCTTTTCACTACAGAGAGAAAAACATGTCTGGGTCTGTGTGACCCGCTTTCAATGTTTATTTTAAAAGAGAATTGATACAATGAATGATTCTTTCAACCCGAGACTCACTGGCCTTGGCACATTTTCTGTGAAGAACATATAAAAGAACACATTTTCATTGAGTTCACACTGGGACCTCAACGTGAGTAGATTGTAAGTGAAAACAAGTGATGATAAAATTGTAACAAACATTTTCACTGTGTTCCTTCACTGTCTGCCTCCACCTTGTTTCATTCACATTTTTCAAGATAGACATGATTTATTCCATTCATGTCTTGATTATAATGGATTATTTGTTTTACGGGCATCACATTTTATCACAAAGAAAATCAATTAGCACTTATATTTACTAAATGTGATCTAGCATCGGTAAATGGGAAACATTAACCATTATGCTGTTTAGATTGCTTGTAATTGGGATAAAGACCAGACCACACCAGGGTTAAAATGATACACCATACCAAGGGTTAACCCAACACCAACAACCACAGTAACACATATGGGAGGCAACATCACATTAGTATGTATTAGTATTAGGTTATGTATTAGCACTGTCAGTACTGTGGAAAGCCTGGTGGAGGTTAGTTCAGCGCAACAATTGAAACGAGAGGCAAAAGACTACCTGGCCGTTTTTACCTGGCCACGCAGCACTTAGCCCCAGAGGTGCTAGCCCCGGCACGGGCGCACATGCCCAGAGGGGGAGGGGCGAAGATGGAGAGAGGCGCCGCGGCCGACAGCAATAATGACACAGGCCTGTGTTATTTCCATGCGCGCTTCGGCGCAAGAGCAACAAAGTGCCGCCCACCTTGTACTTTTGTCAGGGCGGGAAACGCCAACACCTGCGCCCAGTAGCGGCCGTGAGCGCAGGTACGTCGAACAGGCTACTGTTCATTAAGGACACACTCTCCGGTCGAAAATTCCTCTGCGACACCGGAGCACAGAGGAGCGTCCTACCGGCGACGGTGGAGGACACCGCCGGCGGGGGTGGGGGTCCGCGACTGACGACCGCCAACGGTAACCCGATCCACACCTACGGCACGAGGACCGTGGAGTTGTGCTTTGGGGGACAGCGGTTCACGTGGGAGTTTGTCACAGCCGACATCTCGTTCCCACTACTCGGGGCGGAGTTCCTCTGTGTACATGGGCTCCTCGTGGACGTGAGGCACGGCCGCCTGGTAGACGCCCAGACATATGCTTCCTTGACATGTATGCGCAATGAAGTAGTATACAGCGGGCTAGCCAGCTCGCTCGCAGAAGGTGACGTGTACCAACGCCTACTGCGGGAGTTTCCCAGCTTGACACAGCCTACGTTCTCGGCCGCGACCACCAAACACGGGATCGAGCATCACATCGAGACTCAAGGAGCTCCCGTGTACGCTAGGGCCCGCAGGCTCAACCCTGACAGACTAGCAGTCGCTAGGTCAGAGTTCGCCAACATGGAGAGGTTGGGGATTATCCGACGCTCGGACAGTCCCTGGGCCTCGCCGCTGCACATCGTGCCAAAAGCTGACGGGGGATGGGGACCGTGCGGCGACTACAGATGCCTCAACGACGCTACCACGCCAGACCACTACCCGGTCCCCCACATCCAGGACTTCTCAGGGCACCTGGCGGGTAAGCTGTTCTTTTCAAAAGTAGACCTGGTACGCGGTTACCACCAAGTGCCGGTACACCCCTTGGACGTCCCGAAGACGGCGGTGGTAACACCCTTCGGTCTATTCGAGTTCCTACGAATGCCGTTCGGACTTAAGAACGCGGCACAGTCTTTCCAGAGGCTAATGGACTCAACGCTCAGAGACATGCCGTTTATTTTTGTCTATCTGGACGACATCCTCGTTGCCAGCTCCTCGCCCGAAGAGCACCTGGCGCACCTCCGGTGCCTCTTTACGAGGCTTGGCCAACACGGCCTAATCATCAACCCGGCTAAGTGCCAGTTTGGGTTGACCTCCATACAGTTCCTCAGACATCTCATCGAAGGTGGAAGCCGTTTCTGCTTTCCCACGGCCCCCGACAGCCCGAGCACTCAGAGAAGTCCTCGGGATGGTGACGTTTTATCACCGGTTCATCCCCCGGGCAGCCCACACCATGCGGCCGCTTTACGAGGCTCTGAAGGACAAGTCCCCCAACCAGCCTGTCGACTGGACGGCCGAGAGGACGACAGCCTTCGCGGCCACCAAGACGGCCCTGGCGGATGCCGCCACGTTGGCGCACCCGTCGCCGGGGGCCCCGGTCGCCATTACCACCGACGCGTCAGACTACGCGGTGGCCGCGGTTCATGAACAGTACGTTGACGGCGCCTGGCAACCGCTGCCGTTTTTCAGCCGTCAACTGACCCCCAGGGAGCGCAAGTACAGCGCATTTGACAGAGAGCTCCTAGGCCTCTGGTTGGCGGTGCGCCATTTCCGTTTCATGCTGGAGGGCCGGGAGTTTACGGCCTTCGTCCACCACAAACCCCTCACGTTCTCCATGTCCAAGGTGGCTGAACCGTGGTCCGCGCGCCAACAACGCCAACTCTCGTATATTTCCGAATACACTACAGACATACGGCATATCGCCGGGAAAGCCAACGTGGTCGCAGACTGCCTATCCAGGGTCGTCATCGGAGCTGTGCAACTGGGCCTCGACTACGTCGCCATGGGCTCGGAACAGGCCTCCGACCACGACATCCAGGCCCTCAGGACAGCGGATACCAGTTTGCGCCTCAGGGACGTCGCAATTGGCGGCTCGGGCATGTCCCTGCTCTGTGACCTCTCCACTGGGCACCCCCGGCCGCTGGTCCCTATAGGCTGGTGCAGGCGGGCTTTCGAGGCGGTGCACGACCTGTCTCACCCCGGTAGGAAGCCTTCGAGCAGGTTGGGGGGGGGGGGATTTTATTTTATATTTTATATTTATCTTGATATAATGTAATTTTGCTTCCTGGTGAATGCCACATGCAAGCCCCTTGAGGGTTTTTAGGCAATTCTCCTACACATCCCTTGTGGACTATATTGTATTATATATGTAACTGTTTTTATATGTGTAAATAAACAAACAAACAAACAAACCAACAAACAAAGACGTGATGACCTGGGTCGACGCGTGTGTGTCCTGCCAACGGGCTAAAGTGCACCAACATACCAAGGCCCCGCTTGTGACATTCGTAGTTCCCGAGAGGAGATTCGACCACGTCAACGTTGACCTCGTGGGCCCGCTTCCTTCCTCTCACGGGTTTACCTACCTGTTCACTATGGTGGACAGGACCACCCGATGGCCGGAAGCCGTTACCCTTGCCTCGACATCTTCTTCCGACGTGGCCCGCGCCTTGGCACGTGGGTCGCATGTTTCGGCACCCCGTCCGACCTCTCCTCCGACCGGGGCTCGCAGTTCACCTCGGAGCTCTGGAACACGGTCGCCAGCGGCCTGGGGGTTAAGCTGCACCGTACCACCGCGTACCACCCGCAGGCCAACGGGCTATGCGAACGTTTCCACCGGTCCATGAAGGCAGCGCTGCGTGCAGGCCTGACGGACGGCAACTGGGTGGATAAGCTGCCGTGGGTCATGCTCGGACTTAGGAGTGCCCCCAAAGAGGACCTGCAGTCCTCGTCCGTGGAGCTGTTATACGGCCAGACATTGCGCGTCCCGGGGGATTTTATTCCGGACGCGACAACCCATTGGTCCGCGGCCAGCCAACGTTCCACCCTGCGGGAAGCGGCTCAGACCTTCACCCCGATTCCCACGTCGCAGCATGGTACCCCCGTTTCCCGGGTGCCGCGCAGCCTGCACACGGCGGAGTACGTTTTTGTTCGCCACGACGCGCACCCTGGGCCCCTACGCCCCCCTTACGATGGCCCGTTTAGAGTCCTGCGACACGGTGTTAAGGACCTTATGGTCGACATGGGCGGTAGGACGGAGACCGTGTCAATAGACAGGATCAAGCCCGCTCACGTGGACATTTCCCAACCTTTGGAGTTGGCCCTTCCCCCCCGCAGGGGTCGTCCGCCATTGCCCCGGGAGCCGCCTCCCACGGAACCTCCGGCAGCCTCACCGATGCCAGTGCCCCCGGGTGTCGGAGAGGGTACAGGCGCTTGTGACGCTTCCCCCTCTCCGCCCCCGGTTTTCCGCGCTCGCCGAGGCCGCTTCATGCCCCCCGGTGCCGTGGAGGGCGCAAGCACTTACGCCGCTCCGCCCTCCCCGCCCCAGGTTTTCCGCACGCGCCGAGGCCGGGCAATTGTTCCCCCACGCCAGGGGGATTTTGACTATGGGTGAATTCTGGGGGGGCTTGTGTAGTGACTGTACATAATTCACACAGAACTGTTGTTGGGAATAGTAGTTCCCCCCGGACGATATTGTGTGTGGCACTTCCTGCTACAAGCATTCATTCTATCTATCCATTCGACTACATTGACATTGTTGTTTTGTTGCTGATGAATAAAGGAATTAGGTTCAACTTCGATACACCGCCTCCGACTCCTTTATCTCAGCGCTACACTATATATAAATGCAGCCATTTACATAAATGATTCCCTTTTGGGGTTGATGTCTTCAATTTGCCTGGAGGGAGAGAGTAGAGGAGAGGGGTCAGGAGGGCTAGGAGGGTAGTAGCTCCAGGCTAAGGCGCCTCGTCTCTGGTCGTTCTATAGCTTGAGCTCAACTCAATAAAATGTCCATATCCTCCAATACACTCAATTTGACATGTAAAATACCTCTATTCAGTTATCCAAACAGTCTTCGGGCTTCAATAGTCTTTAAACTTCAATAATCTTCAGTCTTCAAATCCTACATTGGTGGACTATGTCCAGTGTTTACTCACGACCCAGGTGGTTGTCATGGCGTCCAGGAGAGCTGATTCGCCCGTGGAGACAGGGTGTGCTTTTCTCCGGCACATGCTTCTTCTTCTTCTTCTTCTTCTTCTTCTTCTTCTTCTTCTTCTTCTTCTTCTTCTTCTTCTTCTTCTTCTTCTTCTTCTTCTTCTTCTTCTTCTTCTTCTTCTTCTTCTTCTTCTTCTTCTTCTTCTTCTTCTTCTTCTTCTTCTTCTTCTAATCTTGGCAGATTAGACGCCTCACATCACTGCACATCACTGCCATCCACCAAAGTCAGATCACGTGTGGTGTAGTGTAGGTTCATTCAAAGACACTAAAGGCACTTTTAACTGCTGCTGTGACCCATTGTCTTTAACTGCTGCTGTGACCCATTGTCACCTCCATATTTATATTGCAAACACTCTGGACCCTACACTGTGAATTGGAACGTGCAATAACGGCAATGTTACTCACTGTGCCTTGTATATATCGTATACCTTTTTAAATAAAGAAATATCTATTTTTACCTTTCACTGCCGCACTGCCAAACGGTTAACCCTTTCACTGCGACAATACACAGAAGGTTAACCCTTGCACTGCCACACAACAGCGGGTTAACCCTTTCACTGCCACACTACGTAGTGTGATAATAAAGGGTTAACCTTCTGTAGTGTGGCAGTGAAAGGGTTAAATAGTTAATTTCTTAGTATTCTGTGATTTTGTGTGAAGGGCGGACTAACAAAGTAAGATTTCCATTGTACGGCAAACTGTCTGTTTAATTTTGCACGTGACAATCTTGAATCTTGAATCCAATGATATAAACCTTTCATGCAAAAAACACATTTTCTTCTCAATTATCCCATGGTTCTCGTTTCAGCTCAACAGTGTTTAAAGAAAAGGAATAACTTCTCTATCGACTGTACCTTACAGTGTGATATGAAGGAATAAGTTCTCTATCGACTGTACCTTACAGTGTGATATAAAGGAATAACTTCTCTCTTCACTGTACCTTACAGTGTGATATAAAGGAATAACTTCTCTCTTCACTGTACCTTACAGTGTGATATGAAGGAATAAGTTCTCTATCGACTGTACCTTACAGTGTGATATAAAGGAATAACTTCTCTCTTCACTGTACCTTACAGTGTGATATAAAGGAATAACTTCTCTATCGACTGTACCTTACAGTGTGATATAAAGGAATAACTTCTCTTTTCACTGTACCTTACAGTGTGATATAAACAGGAATAACTTCTCTATCGACTGTACCTTACAGTGTGATATGAAGGAATAACTTCTCTTTTCACTGTACCTTACAGTGTGATATGAAGGAATAACTTCTCTATCGACTGTACCTTACAGTGTGATATAAAGGAATAACTTCTCTATCGACTGTACCTTACAGTGTGATATAAAGGAATAACTTCTCTCTTCACTGTACCTTACAGTGTGATATGAAGGAATAACTTCTCTATCGACTGTACCTTACAGTGTGATATGAAGGAATAACTTCTCTATCGACTGTACCTTACAGTATGATATGACAGCTGTATTGTCTCTCAAGACGACCACATTCATGTAGCCCGTTCTGATGTTTCCAAACTGTTTTAAGACTGCTATTTAGACCACGATGGCCACGCCTCAGTCTTGCTAGTTTAACTGTATCCTTTCTATCCCCACACATACAGATACCTATTTTCTGGACATATAGATATCTATCTTCTGGACATACAGATACAGTATCTCTAGTCTGGACATACAGATACAGTATCTCTAGTCTGGACATACAGATATCTCTCCTCTGGACAGACGGATAGAAAAGTAGCACCTTTCACTTTTCTAATTGTTCCATTCATCCTCTCCAGCACCCCCTCTCTCCCAGTGAAACTCCTAGCTGTCAGGTGAAAATAATTGTGTATCGGAGGAGGCATGTGGTAGTCTACACCCTCCCCAGACCGACAGTAGGGCAGCATGTGGTAGTCTACACCCTCCCCAGACTGACAGTAGGGCAGCATGTGGTAGTCTACACCCTTCTCAGAGCAACAGTAGGGGAGCATGTGGTAGTCTACACCCTTCCCAGACCGACAGTAGGGCAGCATGTGGTAGTCTACACCCTCCCCAGACCGACAGTAGGGGAGCATGTGGTAGTCTACACCCTCCCCAGACCGACAGTAGGGCAGCATGTGGTAGTCCACACCCTTCTCAGAGCAACAGTAGGGGAGCATGTGGTAGTCTACACCCTCCCCAGACCGACAGTAGGGCAGCATGTGGTAGTCTACACCCTCCCCAGACCGACAGTAGGGCAGCATGTGGTAGTCTACACCCTCCCCAGACCGACAGTAGGGCAGCATGTGGTAGTCTACACCCTTCCCAGACCGACAGTAGGGCAGCATGTGGTAGTCCACACCCTCCCCAGACTGACAGTAGGGGAGCATGTTGTAGTCTACACCCTCCCCAGAGCGACAGTAGGGCAGCATGTGGTAGTCTACACCCTCCCCAGAGCGACAGTAGGGCAGCATGTGGTAGTCTACACCCTTCCCAGACCGACAGTAGGGCAGCATGTGGTAGTCCACACCCTCCCCAGACTGACAGTAGGGCAGCATGTTGTAGTCTACACCCTCCCCAGACCGACAGTAGGGCAGCATGTGGTAGTCTACACCCTCCCCAGACTGACAGTAGGGCAGCATGTGGTAGTCTACACCCTCCCCAGACTGACAGTAGGGCAGCATGTGGTAGTCTACACCCTCCCCAGACTGACAGTAGGGCAGCATGTGGTAGTCTACACCCTCCCCAGACCGACAGTAGGGCAGCATGTGGTAGTCTACACCCTCCCCAGAGCGACAGTAGGGCAGCATGTGGTAGTCTACACCGTCCCCAGAGCGACAGTAGGGCAGCATGTGGTAGTCTACACCCTCCCCAGAGCGACAGTAGGGCAGCATGTTGTAGTCTACACCCTCCCCAGACCGACAGTAGGGCAGCATGTGGTAGTCTACACCCTCCCCAGACCGACAGTAGGGCAGCATGTGGTAGTATACACCCTCCCCAGACCCACAGTACGGCAGCACGTGGTAGTCTACACCCTCCCCAGACCGACAGTAGGGCAGCATGTGGTAGTCTACACCCTCCCCAGACCGACAGTACGGCAGCACGTGGTAGTCTACACCCTCCCCAGACTGACAGTAGGGCAGCATGTGGTAGTCTACACCCTCCCCAGACCGACAGTAGGGCAGCATGTTGTAGTCTACACCCTTCCCAGACCGACAGTAGGGCAGCATGTGGTAGTCTACACCCTCCCCAGACCGACAGTAGGGCAGCATGTTGTAGTCTACACCCTCCCCAGAGCGACAGTAGGGCAGCATGTGGTAGTCTACACCCTCCCCAGAGCGACAGTAGGGCAGCATGTTGTAGTCTACACCCTTCCCAGACCGACAGTAGGGCAGCATGTGGTAGTCTACACCCTCCGCAGACCGACAGTAGGGGAGCATGTGGTATTGTGGTAGTCTACACCTTCCCCAGACCGACAGTAGGGGAGCATGTCGTAGTCTACACCCTTCCCAGAGTGACAGTGGGGCAAAATGTTGTAGTCTACACTCTACACCCTCCCCAGAGCGACAGTGGGGCAGCACGTGGTAGTCTACACCCTCCCCAGACCGACAGTATAGGGCAGCACAACGACCAGGAAGGGAATTAGCATAACGACTAAATTGGGGGATGGGAGAAAAGATAGAAAGACAAGTGGAAAAAGAGCCCTCAACACAACCAGGGTGATGCAGTGCACCTGGGCCGCTCTCCCCAGTAACCCTGCCTGCATGCAGCTCCAGGTCCTTGGGGAGACACTTGCCTTCCATCACCCCCCCCGGTGGCCTGCCTGCGTCGTGGCGGCTGACAGAGACACCGCGGTGCCGACATGTGAGTGTGAGCTGACGACAGGGACACATAAGACAGAGGTGGATGTGACTCGTCGTGTTTTGTATCAAAACTTTTATTTATACAACAAAAAGAATGCACCATTGAAATAACATTTCTATAAAAAAAGGAAAGTGGGTCTGATCTACAGTGCATTACAAAACCAGCGACCATTTACAACATGTGAATAGAAACAGCCAGATCTTCTTCATCATCATCATCATCATCATCATCATCATCATCATCATCATGGTCACTGCAGTCATCTTTCCTTCCCCTCTTCGGTCAAAGGAACTAAAATGTACACTTTAATATTGCAATCACTAAGCTAATTTGGTTATAACAATTCTAAAATCGGATCATTTAAAGGATGAATTCAAAATACATGATTCACTCTGTTCCTCTACTCGAGTCTCGGGACACGTTTTAAAGGGGCACTTCAAAAAAAAAAAAAAAAAAAAACCCAATGCTGATTTATTTTTCACATGGTCTCACGCACGTCCAACAACTCTAAACAGTTTTGCACACATTTAATTTAGTTTGACAGTTATTGTGAGTAAATGAGTTTGAATATGGGTTGAATATGTCCTCGGGGACATTGGATCCTTGTGTTGAGTTCATTAATAACAGCTCAGTAAAATGGGTAATGGTTAATTACTGCTACTCTGTGAAAGTAGCAGTCCCTATTATTTCATGGTGCTGTAATTAACACAAGGATTCAATGTCCCCTGATGATGACATCACTGGTGGACATATTCAAACTAATTTACTCTCAGTAACTGTAAATGTGTGCCCCTTTAACCCTTTCACTACCACACTACAGAAGGTTAACACTTTCACTACCACACTACAGACGGTTAACCGTCTGTAGTGTGATAGTGAAAGGTTAACCTTCTGTAGTGTGGTAGTGAAAGGGTTAACCATTTGTTGTGTGGCTATGAAAGGGTTATCCTTCTGTAGTGTCGCAGTGAAAGGGTTAACCCTTTGGTAGAGTGGTAGTGAAGGGGTTAATGGACACTCTCTCTTCAGGTCCAACCTCATCCACTGTGGAGACCCAGGGACGAGGTGAGGGAAGAGACATCAGGCTAACAGAACACCATCTCACTCTAACTACTCCTTTTTTATCCATTTGTGGGGCGGAGAGTGATCTGTCCCTTTTTAACATTTGTTATTTATTTTTATTTTTTTTACTCCTTTTCACATTGGATTGAAACGCCGATCACATCAACCTTCTGTAGTGTGGTAGTGAACGGTTAACCGTCTGTAGTGTGGTAGTGAAAGGTTAACCCATTTGTCGTGTGGCAGTGAAAGGGTTAACCTTCTGCATTGTCGGAGTGAAAGGGTTAACCCTTTCGGTAGTGTGGTAGTGAACGGGTTAATCTGCTGTATTGTTGCAGTGAAAGGGTTAACCCTTTGGTAGTGAAAGGGTTAATCTGTCACAAAGGGGTAAAACAGACAAACAGAATGTTTCTGGTCTGGTGTCGACGCCTGGTTTTAGGTAGACCGTCCCGGGGTGCGAGTCGCCTCCGCTTCCCTCCAGACTCGGATCAGATATCCTCACATGGTCTAAACATGTTCCGCATAATAACGTCCTCCTGTATCCATGACAACAGTAAGACATGTAGCCTATACTGCGAGAGGTGGGAGATCTCCCGTTAGCGATGGTCTAATCAAGCGTCGTCACGGAGACAGATGATCTATCACATGATCATAGGCTGGTTAACCTGCGCTGCGCTCCCAGCCCTGTAATAAACTACTGATCGCTCGTTAAGAAAAACCCAATATCCCATTAGAGCTCAAACACTGTCTGTCCGCTCAGCATTTCTGGAGAAGCGACTCTGGCAGTGACCTTCAGACACTGTGGACACACGCATGCACGCACGCATGCACGCACGCACACACACACACACACACACACACACACACACACACACACACACACACACACACACACACACACACACACACACACACACACACACACACACACACACACACACACACAGAGGTGTGCATGGGTGCATGTACACATACACAAGCATGCATTATGCAAAGGAAAACACACACACACACAGGCATGCATGCACACACACTCACACACCCACAGTGATGGTTGAGTGGAATAGAATTAGATGTGCATGTATGTGTGTTGCACTGTGTGTTGTAAGTGTGTGTGTGTGTGTGTGTGTGTGTGTGTGTGTGTGTGTGTAAGAGGTTAATTGGGTGTAAAATATGACAGAGATGCAAACATGCACACACACACACACACACACACACACACACACACACACACACACACACACACACACACACACACACACACACACACACACACACACACACACACACACACACACACACACACACACACACACACACACACACACACACACACGTACACACTTACTCTCAGCCCCCACAGATGCAACGTGCTTGTATTTCAGAACCTACAACTGTGATCTAAAGATGGCGTCCCGCTCTCTGCACATGGCCAACAGACAGAGAGTATTGTGGGTAATAATAATGACACCGGAGAGGTTCAGAAAGACGGGTGCTTCAATCCAACATTTCTTCCACATCGTCGCTAAACTAAATTTACATTTCCAAAATCATCATCACACTGTTATTATAAATAATAGTTTAAATGAGCACTCGAAATAATAATAATAATAATAATAATAATAATAATAGTAATAATAATTATAATTATAGTAATATATTAAATTTGATCATAAACAAGTTGGCATCCCAAAAAAAACCATTTAACCCCCCACCCACACACACACAGTCATTGTACCCACTATAGCAGTTAGTCTTTCAACCGCTCTATGGACCAGTACTGTACAATAGAAAAAACAGGGTGTTCTGTCATGTTGTTCTGCTGCAATGCTCCTTTTTCCTCTGTGGTAAAACACAAATGTTCAGCGCAGGCCGACAAGAAACAATAATAAGCCTTTACATCCGTCTGATGGGCCTGAGGTGTCTTGCAATACAATGCATTGTGGGATATAACTTGTCATTTTTGTCGTCCAGTTCTCTTTGCTTGGCACTTGTCACTGTGTTGAGGAACTTGTTTCTGTGTTAGCTAAAACGCTCAGCATATGCTCTTAACACATGCGTATTACGGTTGTAGACCGTCTTAGTGATTGTAACGTTACTAGAGCCACTATAGACCTATTTGACTGTAGTTAGCAAATCCAAGACATAGCATGCTAGTTACAGTACCACTTGGTTCCAATGCTGTGTGGTATCAAGTGTAACGTAAAATGTATATAAAATCACGTAGCATTGTCCGGCTAACACTGTTAACGTTAGCTTGCTAACTGCAGTCAAATAGGTCTATTTCACTAGCATGCTAGTGGCTATAGGTAGATAGCATAGCTTCAATATGCTTATAGTCCTGACATGCTGATGAAAACATTATTAAGTTATAACCCGCAAGAGACATATAGTAAGATAGCTTTGTCTAATGTAACCTTCATTTTCAGATGGGATTTTCAGAAGTTAGCAATTAGTTAACGGTAGCTCATTGTTATTAGCTAAGTGTCGGTCTAGTACAATCAGAGGGTCTATGACCGTAGCCATGTGTTAAAAGTGTTGGACCGCACAGAATTCTGGGTATGTTCACCACATTAGGGTATCTAGTCTCTCTCCAGTATGCTGCTAGCCACAAGCTAGCTCACTAGCTCTCTATCACTGAGTGACACTGATGCCAGTGTTATATAAAATGTGACTTATTGTGGGAAATTGATTGTTTACATGGTAACAATGAGGATAGCGTTACAGTGTAAATGAGACAAATAAAATATTACTGTTTATCCTATTTAGCATATTCTCATGCTAGCTCAGAAACAATATTGTGTACACGTGTTACCAGCCTACCCTTTCTGTATTTTACAGTATTGCTTCACAGGTGAACAGGGTATATGTTTTAGTTTGGGCTTCTCCGTTATTCTGGCTGTTTAGAAAAATGTGACATGAAGTTATATCATTACAAACTATTTTACCCACAGAATCATATACTTTGGATGCCAGCCACGCGTTTTGTCGTTAGTTCATGCCGACCGTTGAGTGCCTGCCAACGCTATATAGCGTTTGTTTGTCGTATTTTTTTTTATTGGCGATTTGAATTCATATTTCATCAATCGAGCCTCAGGTTAGTGTTGCATACTCTCTCTGAGCTCAATTGGGAAGATACCGCCCCCTATCGTCTCTCCCTGTGTAACTGCACCCCATTACTTTAGACTGACGAAGGGGGGGGGGGGGGGGGGCAGTTTCCTCATTTTACTTTTCCCTCAAGCCAACTGAAGAATCCATTGTGATCGCCGGCCCTGAAAACGCGTGGATTATGTATTTACAGTACACAACACTGTAATCATTAAGCTTGATCGATATTAGGAATGGCGATCAGGAATTGGAATAATCTTTTTGGATAACATCTGATCTGAGGTAAGGAATTTATTTTACCAGTCTTAGGATAATCAGAGCTATTTTCACCTATATATCAGCGTTTGCCCTATGCGTGTGTGTGTGTGTGCCGCTGATGAGGAAATGAGAGAACCGATTTTTCAGATTGCCTCTATAGCGTGCATAAGTACACATATACTATCGATAATCTAGCGTTTATTTGAAAACGATTCATAAATAGGCCGAAAAATGACAACGTGTTTCTGTATGCCAGAATATTCCAGTAAATGCCTTTTATCACAGAATCTTATATTTTCCTTGAAAACGAGGGCTTTTCAAAATGCTATAAAACGGAAATGAAGCGATTAAAAAACAATCCGTTTCGACAATGTTGACTGCAAACAAGTCATTGATAAACGACGGGCAGATTAGACACATAATTTAAGACAGAGATTATGCGTTCACAACGCTATCATTGAAGTGGGTGGTGGCATTTAACCATGCTTTACCATGTTAATGGCCGGCACTGAAAGTGTTAAGAAGATGGTTTTAGAGTCACAGAGAGACAACCGGAGAAATGCTAACCCCAGAAAGGGACAGGTGCTTTGCGAAAGGAAATAAACAGATTCAAATAAAAAATGCCAAGATATCTCTTTCAGATCTTTGACCACCCAGTACCATCAATCTACCTTGATTGTTTTCTGTAAGGGGGGAGGGGGGTGACACACTCATCTCTTCCCTGCCCATAGGGCTAGGCAGGGGAGAAATAAGAGTACATAAAAAAAAAAAAAAAAAAAAAAAGACACAGATCAAAAACAAACCTGCGTGAAGAACAGAGGGGTGCAGTATAGGCACATGACAAGATCCCCCAGATAGGGCTGAATAAGAATAGAACAAAAGGCCAGCGACCAATCTATCAGGAGCAGTGTGTGTGTGTGTTTATCTCTTGACATCAGCTCTTTATTTCTCCCTCATCTGTACTGTTATCTGGGAGCGAAGTGTGAACGTGAAAACCTCACAACGCAAACGACCGTGCCCATGTGTGTCTGCGTGTGTTCGCTTGGACCGGAAGTCAGGTGTCCGGTCACGGGTGGACCAACATGCGGTCGCCCCGGGAGTCAAGCTGGCATGGAATAGGACAGCAGCGCCCTCTATTTTAAAGGACTGACCTTCAAAATAAAGGTGGGGACATTGAGAAATGTGTAGAATTCTGTGCTTTTACTTTGAAGGCCCACTCACTAAACAGGACATACTGTTATGCTTGACACCGGTGCAACCGATGGGGTCCACCGTACTGGGGTTGAGTTTCTACAAAGCCTGTTGTTCATCACTTCCTGTTGTTCATCACTTCCTGTTGTTTATCACTTCCTGTTGTTTTTCACTTCCTGAAAGGCTGATTATTTGGGGATACATTGTTTTTGCCTGACAACAGTGATCTGAAACATCCTAATGAATTCCCTTATATGCCTACACACATACACACACATACCAGCTACTCTCTCGCTTTCTCTCTCACCCCCTCTCTCTCCCTCCCCATCTGTCTCTCTTGCTGCCTCTCTCTCGCCCCCCCCCCCCTCTCTCTCTCTCTCTCTTCCCCCCCCAGGCCTTCTTCCTTTCATCAGGGGGAACATAAAGGTTGGTGACTTGCAACAGTTACCGTGGCGACACAGTCAAATACCAGCATATTGAAGTCCCCCCCCCCTTTTTTCTTCTTTCCTTCTGGTGATTAATGATTCATTTGTCATTTAAATGAGCGTCTGTTCTCCCCCACCATCCTACCTGGCCCTCCATCCTCCTCTCCCTCCTACTCATCCTACCTCCTCCTCTTCCTCCCTCTTCCTCCCTTCCCCTCCTCTCCCTCCTCCTCCTCCTCCCCCTCCTCTTCCTCCCTCCCCCTCCTCTCCCTCCTCCTCCTCCTCCTCCTCCACTTCCTCTTCCTCCCTCCCCCTCCTCCTCCTCCTCCTCCTCTTCCTCCTCTTCCTCCTCCTCCTCCTCCTCTTCCTCCCTTCTCTTCCTCCTCTTCCTCCTCTCCCTCCTCCTCCTCCTCTTCCTCCTCTCCTCCTTCCCCCTACTCTTCCTCCTCCTCATCCTCC
>NC_140176.1:90363498-90365998 GCF_963971535.1 Notolepis coatsorum | reverse complement strand
GGCAGAGAAAGCAGCTTTAATGGAGCAAACTGCTGCTCTGCAAAGGAAACATGAAATTGAGGCACAAGAGGAGGAACTCAGACAGGAACAAGAGAAACTCAGACAGGAACAAGACGGCCTGAGAAAAGTTAAGGAGCAACTGGAGCTTGATACACAAATGGCTGTTGTTACTGCAAGACTTTCTGTGCTGGAAGGCAGTGTTGTTGGAGGAAAGGCCCTTTCAGATGGAATGAATTCCTACCTGAGCAAATCAATTAAAGAGCTGAGACCTCAATTCAACCTACAGGCAACTGCATTTGTGCCGAAGGAGAACACCCTGACTTCGGATCAAGGCTCAAGAGCGCCACCTATCTTTTCCACATATGATGTGTGACCAAAGGTGAAGGCCGGATGGCTGAAAACGTTTTGTGCGCTATAACAACTTGAAAATAAAAACAACGATATTCCGAGTGCGGTCCCTACCTCCTTTTTTGCAAAGGTGAATATGCACACACACTTTCAGGAGAAAGTACAACATCATGGAATTCCACAAGCAAAGGATACTACTCTCATGCCACAGTGGCAACCAAACACTGGGACGTCTCTCACCACTACTCTAAAGCATCAGTCTCAAAACGCTTTCACAGCCTCCACTGCTGCACCTCGTAGGTCAGTAGCTGCACATGAACGACAGTCTACACAGAACGCTGCAGTGCAAAATACAGTGGACCAGGATGCCATTTGTGGAATCATGCAAAGGCAGAATGAACTCACCACATTGCTCATTCAACAGCAAATGTTATCTACTTTACCAAAAAGAGATATAACCGTATTTGTTGGTGATCCATTGCACTTTATTTCCTTTGTTAGGACATTTGAACATTGTGTTGAAGAGGTAACATGCAGTTATCAAGACTGTTTGTATTTTCTGGAGCAGTACACCAGGGGGAAGCCCAGAGAGCTGGTGCGAAGCTGCTTACACATGCCACCACAACAAGGATATCAAAGAGCAAAAGGTCTTTTGAAAGAACACTTTGGTAATGAGCACAGGATAGCAACAGCCTACATGGAAAAAGCCTTTCGCGGCCTGTTGTTAAAGCAGAGGATGTAGAGGCGCTGCAGGAGTTCACGCTGTTCCTAAGAGGGTGCTGCAACGCTATAACAGAGATACAGTACATGGAGGAGATGAACGTTCCATCAAACATGAGGAATGTTATGATGAAATGGCCATACAAGCTGCGGGAAAGATGGAGGTCTACAGCTTGTGAGATATAAGAACGGCAAGGCTACAGGGCCACCTTCCCAGAGATGGTAAACTTTTTGGAGAAACAAGTCAAAATATTGTCTCATACCATTTTTGGTGACATTTCAGATGCACGACCAAGCATCACAATAAAGCCTGCAGATAAGAGCGCGCCGCTACCCAGGAGCAGCATTAAAGGAAGCAGTTTTGCAATAACCATCGCAACCAACCAAGCTGAAACTGTGCCCACAGTGCACATGATGCCAAAGCAGCCTACCGTAACTAAGGAGTTGTCCTCAGAGGCCTGCCTCTATTGTGAAGAGTCACATCCATTTTCTAAGTGTTTTAAACTGAATACGATTTCTCAAAGGGATAAAATTGATTTTCTGAGAGGAAAAGGAATTTGTTTTGGATGCTTGAAGTCTGGCCACATGAGTAAGGAATGCAGAAGTCGTCTGACCTGTGATGAATGCAATCTTAAACACCCGACTATTCTGCATGTCCACAACAACGACAAATTGACCAAGTCACAAGAAACACCAGTCAGTAGTGCACTTGTGTCTCTCTAGGCATGTGGTTGTACTGGGGCCGGAGACCACGACTGTACCCTTTCCATTGTTCCAGTACAGTTGAGATCCAAGAAAGGAAATGGAGTGCTGCAGACCTACACCTTCTTAGACCCAGGAAGTACAGCAACCTTCTGTACCAACCATCTTATGAAGAAGCTGAATCTACAGGGTACAAAGACCAACATTCTTATGCGCACTATGGGTCAAGAAAAGGTAATTGAAAGCCAAATCCTTACAGGACTGGAGGTGTCCAAGTTGGATAATAACCACTTTATGGAGCTCCCAGAAACGTTCACACATGAAAAAATCCCTGTTTCAAAGAGTAACATCCCTACTCAGCGAGATATTGAAAATGGGAATATCTGAAGGGTATCATGATCCCAGAATTGGACGCTGATGTTGAACTTTTGATTGGAGCTAATGCATCAAAACTCATGGAACCCTGGGAAATTATCAACAGCCAAGGTGATGGACCTTATGCCGTGAAGACCCTATTGGGGTGGGTCATCAACGGTCCTTTGAGGGGTAATAATGGTTGTCAGAGAAGCTGCTCGACCATATTTGCCAATAGGACATCCATTGTCAAACTGGAGGAGCTGTTGGTCTCTTAGTACAACCAAGAGTTAAACGAGAAGTCACTGGAGGAGCAGCAGGAAATGTCAAGAGAGGACCCAAGTTTTATGGAGATCTTGGAGAAGTCTATTTGCAT
>NC_140176.1:90345998-90355998 GCF_963971535.1 Notolepis coatsorum | reverse complement strand
TATCTCTCTGTCCCTCTATCTATTTGTCACTCTCTCTATCTATCTCTCTCTGTCCCTCTATCTCTCTATGTCCCTATATCTCTCTCTATCCCACTATCTCTCTCTGTCCCTCTATCTCTTTGTCACTCTCTATATCTCTCTCTGTCCCTCTCTCTCTCTCTCTATCCCTCTCTCTCTCTGTCCCTCTCTCTCTCTCTATCCCTCTGTCTCTCTCTGTCCCTCTATCTCTCTCTATACCTCTATCCATCTCTCTCTGCCCCTATATCTATCTATCCCTCTATCTCTCCCTGTCCCTCTATGTCTCTCTTTAGTACACTTGATCTCAAGAAGGTGCTGAATGAGCTCAGTGGCAATTTCTCACTTTAGGTCAATGTTAGCATGGTGTTATTCACGGTCAAAACATATTTCTGACACTGGGAATACATTCCCCGCGATCCATAGATGTCCCTAGACACCAAGAACATGCACATTGACCTTGTAGAAGTGGGGCAATCTTCCATTTACTTGGGTATGTACTTAATGTTCTGAAGATATGGCTCTGGCTAAACAGGTTATTAGTGGGTATTGTAAGCAGGTCTCAGTGGAACAGTAATTCTCTACCACTGAACATACATCAGACACTCAAAAGTTCAAAAGTTACAGGCAGCCATGAGTGCAGAAATAGACTGTTGTGGACGTTCTGTATGAAGCCTCTGTTGGCAATGGACTCTCCACTGCAATTTGTGAAATGCCACCATCTTGATCAGATGCCAGGAATAGAATAATGTATGGACTTCATGTACAAGTACATTTAGTACATCTAGTCGTCTGACCAATGAAAGCACTTTACGCGCTCACCAACTCACACTCACACACACACACCAACAGCCAGTGATGGGCAAGCTACTTGGAAAATGTAGCAAGCTACACTACAAGTTACTCTTGATTAAATATAGCTCAACTACAATGGAAGCTATCCCCAGAGAAATGTAGCAAGCTACACTACAAGAACATGTCAAAAATAGCTAGCTACATCGGCACTACTTTTTTTTAATTTTTTTTTTTACTTCGTGACCAAGTTTCCACCAAACAAATAGGCAGGAAAAAAAATTCTCAGTTTGATTATTTATTATAAAACTGAAACAAGCCCTCGGTCTGGCTTTTTGTGTCATCCTTTTAACATGAACTTGTATTACACACTTCTTCAATATCTGAATTGTTTTACTTCATTTTACTAGTATTATGCTACCATGTATATACTACTACCAACTATGCTAATATGTCTATACTACTACAGTATGTACTCAGAGTATAACACTCAAGCTTGACACTGACAAACAATACTACTTATCCTTGGCCGCTAGATATGTACCACTACTGACTTGTTGTACACAATTTGTAAGTTGCTTTGAATGAAAGTGTCAGCTAAATGACCAAATGTATTTAAATATGTAACTCACAAAACATTCCATGGCCCCAAAATCATGTGGGGACCGCCCCTGGGGGTCCTGTCCCACAGGTTGAGAACCACTGCTTTTCCCTCTTTTTTTCTTTTCTCCACCCCGATAATATTGTTCATTTTCTGCCTACAGTGAAACATCATGATAGCAGCTATCTTAGTTAAAGCTGTTGACAAAGTGTACTGACTTGTGTGCTGTTTGGGAACAATTGATTTTCATCAGCTCACCTGAATGACGTGTCTTCAAGTTAGTGTTTTAGCAGTTTTTTCAGTCAAACTCATAAATGTGTCCCAGATAGGGCCATGGAGAGTCATTGTTGTTATTGACATCATCATCTTCATCAATGCCATCGAACCCCTCTGCCATTTCGCGCAAAGACTGGTTCTTGTTCATGTAATCCGTTAAATTGCATTCATTCAATACGTCTGTGTTTTGATTTTCACTTCCTGCTTTGCGGCTGGAGTCCCGCCCTATCCTGCCTCTGATTGGCCTACCCATAACGTTTTGGCCTACCATACCCAATTGTGAGTCGTCACTCATATCTAAACAAACCAACCAATCATAGTGGGTTTTTTACGGGGAGTTTTTTTTTCTCCTCGCAGATATTCTAGTAGACTGTTTCTCTCGAAAGTAGCGTATAACGTTTCTCGTCGCTACGTTACTACTTCGTTCTATAAATAGCTCCGTTACAGAGACCGCTACCCTGGTTAAAAAGTAGCGAGCTACCAGCACGCTACTGAGAATTGTAGTTAAGCTATGTAGCTTCGCTACTTGTAGCAAGCTACTGCCCATCACTGCCAACAGCAGAGGCAAACATGCACGGTGCCAACAGCTACCTACTGAGACACTGTTAACCCTAACTTTCAGATTACCAGACGACCGCTCTACCTCCTGAGATGCTGCTAACCCTAACTTTCAGATTACCAGACGACCGCTCTACCTCCTGAGATGCTGCTAACCCTAACTTTCAGATTACCAGACGACAGCTCTACCTCCCGAGAGGCTGCTAACCCTAACTTTCAGATTACCAGACGACCGCTCTACCTCCTGAGAGGCTGCTAACCCTAACCTTCAGATTACCAGAAGACCGCTCTACCTCCTGAGAGGCTGCTAACCCTAACCTTCAGATTACCAGACGACCGCTCTACCTCCTGAGAGGCTGCTAACCCTAACCTTCAGATTACCAGACGACCGCTCTACCTCCTGAGAGGCTGCTAACCCTAACCTTCAGATTACCAGACGACCGCTCTACCTCCTGAGAGGCTGCTAACCCTAACCTTCAGATTACCAGAAGACCGCTCTACCTCCAGAGACGCTGCTAACCCTAACCTTCAGATTACCAGAAGACCGCTCTACCTCCTGAGACACTGCAAACCCTAACCTTCAGATTACCAGAAGACCGCTCTACCTCCTGAGAGGCTGCTAACCCTAACCTTCAGATTACCAGAAGACCGCTCTACCTCCTGAGAGGCTGCTAACCCTAACCTTCAGATTACCAGAAGACCGCTCTACCTCCTGAGAGGCTGCTAACCCTAACCTTCAGATTACCAGACAACTGCTCTACCTCCTGAGAGGCTGCTAACCCTAACCTTCAGATTACCAGAAGACCGCTCTACCTCCAGAGACGCTGCTAACCCTAACCTTCAGATTACCAGAAGACCGCTCTACCTCCTGAGAGGCTGCTAACCCTAACCTTCAGATTACCAGACGACCGCTCTACCTCCTGAGAGGCTGCTAACCCTAACCTTCAGATTACCAGACAACTGCTCTACCTCCTGAGACGCTGCTAACCCTAACCTTCAGATTACCAGAAGACCGCTCTACCTCCAGAGACGCTGCTAACCCTAACCTTCAGATTACCAGAAGACCGCTCTACCTCCTGAGAGGCTGCTAACCCTAACCTTCAGATTACCAGAAGACCGCTCTACCTCCTGAGAGGCTGCTAACCCTAACATTCAGATTACCAGACGACCGCTCTACCTCCTGAGACACTGCTAACCCTAACCTTCAGATTACCAGAAGACCGCTCTACCTCCAGAGACGCTGCTAACCCTAACATTCAGATTACCAGACGACCGCTCTACCTCCAGAGACGCTGCTAACCCTAACCTTCAGATTACCAGAAGACCGCTCTACCTCCAGAGACGCTGCTAACCCTAACATTCAGATTACCAGACGACCGCTCTACCTCCAGAGACGCTGCTAACCCTAACCTTCAGATTACCAGACAACTGCTCTACCTCCTGAGAGGCTGTTACTGTCTCCTCCTCTCCCTACTGTCTCCCTAGTGTCTCCTCCTCTCCTTACTGTCTCCCTAGTGTCTCCCTACTGTCTCCCTTCCCTAGTGTCTCTCTACTGTCTCCCTTCCCTAGTGTCTCTCTAGTGTCTCCCTACTGTCTCCCTTCCCTAGTGTCTCTCTAGTGTCTCTCTACTGTCTCCCTAGTCTCTTCCTAGTGCCCCCCTCCCCCATAGTGTCTCCCCCTCTCCCTAGTATCTCCCCCTCTCCTTGTGTTTCCACCCAGGTCCCGCAGGTGTCCTTGTGTGTCTCCCACTATGCGTTCCTGTCTCTCCCGCACCAGCTGTTTGTCTGATCTGTCGACACCCCCAAGAAGCCATCGCCCACCGGTCGCCCCCACCCCCCTGGCGTGTTTACGCTCGTAGGTCAGTCTGTCTCTGTGTACTGCGGTCTGTCCGCTAGCCGCTGCTACTTAGTAGCAGTGGATCCGTCTGTCTGTTAGCGTAGCCAGTTAGTCTCCTCTCTCCCAGCCTGACTAACTGCCTGCCGCATCCCGCCTCATTAAAGACGCCACAATGCGCTGCCTCCTGTGTCTCTTGTCTGCGCTCGGGTCCCACGTCTCCACACGTCCTCACTCCCGCCTGGCCATTACACCGGCGTCAGGCGGCCTCTTTGGTAGCGGGGCATGTCATTATCAAGCTAACTCCTCCTCGCTAATGTAACCCTTGTTATAATCACAGACACACGGCTCACACTGAGCAAGTGTGAATCTCTCCACCGCTCAATTAACGAGAGTGGTGTTGACGCGGTGGCGGAAGAGAGAGGGAGAGTGAGAGAGGGGGGAGAGAGAGAGAGAGAGGAGAGAGAGAGAGAGAGAGAGAGAGAGAGAGAGAGAGAGAGAGAGAGAGAGAGGGAGAGAGAGAGAGAGAGAGAGAGAGAGAGAGAGAGAGAGAGAGAGAGAGAGAGAGAGAGAGAGAGAGAGAGAGAGGGAGAGGGAGCGTAAAAGGGAGAGTAAAAGGGAGAGAGAGGTATTAATGGAATGTAGCGAGTGTGTGGTTACTTCAGCTAGTCATTAGAACAGACATGATCTTCTGGTTGGCTGCTGTATGTACTGTGTATGTATGTACTGTATGTACTTTGTATGTATGTACTGTATGTACTGTGTATGTATGTACTGTATGTATGTATGTACTGTGTATGTATGTACTGTATGTATGTATGTATTGTATGAATGGTGCAACCAAGGTCAGTTGCCGTTGGTGTTGCTCCGCAGAGATTGTGCACACGTTTAGTTATTATGTTTATTTTTAATAATTTCTTTATAAAAACCATGCTGGCATGGACGTCGTACGACCGCCAGTCACTTATGGACTTAAACTCCGAACTGAAAGAGGAGTTTAAAGACACTTTTTGCCAAGATTGGCCATCGGAGATCAGACGGGACAAAGACGAGGACAATGGAAAAGGCGGCGCGATCAAACGAAAGCACAGAGGACGGATAAGTGGAATCAGAATCAGGCTAAAGAGTTCTGCTTACCGGCCCGCGATCCCATCGATTCTGTTGGCGAATGTACGTTCGCTGGAGAATAAGATGGATGATCTCTGTGCAAGGATTAGATTCCAACAGGAAGTGAGGGACTGCAACATACTATGTTTCACGGAGACATGGTTGAAGTCATCAACACCGGATAAAAACATCATCCCATCTGATTCCTTCTCTGCCTTCCGCACTGACCTAACAGAAGAGTCGGGAAAGTCCACAGGTGGAGGGGTCTGCTTCCTGACCAACAACGGCTGGTGCAGTCGCAAGGAGGTGAAGATAATTTCCCGCTCCTGCTCGCTGGACCTTGAGCATTTGTTCATCCTTTGCCGCCCGTTTTATCTCACCCGGGAATTCACAGCCATCATAACAACAGCAGTTTACATCCCACCGCAAGCAGATACCGCCAGAGCTCTGGCAGACCTACAGGACTATTTGAACAAGCACCAAAACAAGCATCCAGACCGTGATCGTAGCTGGTGATTTCAATAAGGCTAATCTTAAAAAAGTGATGCCAAACTTCTACCAGGACATTACATGCACCACTAGGGGGGGAAATACGTTGGATCACTGCTACACCCCTTTCAAACAGGGCTATAAGGCAGTGCCGGCTCCTCCGCTAGGTAAATCCGATCACAACGCCATCTTGCTTTTGCCAGGCTACAAACAACGAGCCAGAGAGGCTGTTGTGTAGCGAGAGGTGAAGCAGTGGTCCGAGAGCTCAGAGGCCATTCTACAAGACGCACTGGAGGACTGGGAGATGTTACGGTCGAGCTCCAGTGACGTCAGTGAATATGCTGATGTTGTTGTTAGCTTTATAGCAACGTTAGCTGACGGTATTATTGTCCCCACGAAAAAGGTGCAGGTTTTCCCAAACCAGAAACCGTGGGTGGACAATTCCATCCGAGTGGCCCTGAATGCTCGTACCGCTGCTTACAACTCGGGCCAAGCATGGGGAAGTATGGAAGAGTATAAGGTAGCAGCCTATAATATACGCAAGGAGGTGTGGGCTGCTAAACGGCGATATGCGAACAAGATGGAGACACAGATGGCACAGAACGACACAAGAGGCTTATGGCGGGGAGTACGAACGATAACTGATTATAAAGTCAGCCCCCCCTCAATAGTGAGTGCCAATGTCTCTCTCGCGGATGAACTCAGCTCCTTTTACACATGGTTTGGAGCAAGCAGTGGCGACGTTAGCTCACCGGCTAACGGCGTCACTGACGCACCGGCTGCAGCGGGGGGGGGGGGTTCATCTGCGGGGGGGGGGGGGGGGGGGGCACACTCTCTCATTGACGGAAAACAGCGTGAGATTAATGTTCATGGGCGTGAATACTCGAAAAGCAGCTGGCCCAGATGGGATAACAGAGCGAATACTTAAGTCCTGTGCAAATCAGCTGGCCCCAGTATTTACATCCATATTCAATCTATCCCGTGCTCTCTGCCTGCTTCAAAATGTCTACTATAATCCCTGTGCCAAAAAAACTCCGGCCTTAATGACTACAGACCGGTGACACTCACCTCTGTGGTCATGAAATGCTTTGAGAGGCTGGTCAAGGATTACATCTGTGCCTCCCTCCCCAGTAACATGGACCCATTGCAGTTTGCATACAGGACAAACAGGTCCACTGACGATGCGGTCTCCCAAGTACTGCACAACACCCTCTCTCACCTAGACAGCCAGAAGGGGGGCTATGTGAGATTGCTGTTCATTGACTATAGTTCAGGTTTCAACACCATAGTCCCCACCAGACTGGTTGACAAGCTGATCGATCTGGGTCTGAGCTCCGCCATGAGCGCCTGGATCCTGGACTGTCTAAGTGACAGGCCTCAGGCGGTCAGGGTGGGGAGTCATACCTCCAGCAAAATCACCCTGAGTATCGGGTCCCCCCAGGGCTGCGTTCTGAGCCCCCTGCTGTATTCACTGTACACACATGACTGTGTGGCCATGTTCAGCTCCAACTCCATAGTGAAGTTTGCGGACGACGCGTGGTAGTGGGGCTGATCTCTAACAAAGAAGGCCTATCGGGAGGAGGTTGATGAACTGGCATGCTGGTGCCGGGATAACAGCCTACTCCTGAACATTGGTAAAACCAAAGAGCTGATCGTGGATTTTAGGAGAATACAGCAGGGGACACACGCCACTGTGGATAAACAGGGCTATCGTGGACAGGGTGAGCAGTTTCAAGTACCTGGGAGTCCACATCACAGAGGACCTGACATGGTCTACACACATAGATTCTGTGGTGAAAAAGGCGAAACAGCGCCTCTATCACCTTAGACAGGTAACGAAGTTCAGAGTATCGGGGAAGATACTCCACTCCTTCTATTCCCGGGCTGTAGAGAGCATTCTGACTAGAAACATCACTGCCTGGTATGGAAACAGCATGGCACAGGACAGGAAGGCACTCCAGAGAGTGGTGCGCTCAGCAGAGCGTACTACGGGTATTGCACTACCACCCCTGCAGGACTTATATAACAGGATGTGCAAATCCAGAACCTGCAGAATTATGAAAGACCCCTCTATGCCTATTTTTTATTGTACTTTGCACAATCAATGCGGGCAAGACCACCCGTATTTCACTGTATGCCCTGGTATGTGACAAAT
This sequence comes from Notolepis coatsorum, assembly GCF_963971535.1. Taxonomy (NCBI): domain Eukaryota; kingdom Metazoa; phylum Chordata; class Actinopteri; order Aulopiformes; family Paralepididae; genus Notolepis; species Notolepis coatsorum. The sequence continues at coordinate 90,348,172 of NC_140176.1, read as the reverse complement.
AACCCCCTTGATTCTTGATTCTTGATTCTATGTATGTATGTATTGTGGCAGATATCACTCCCCCTCTCATGGATATGTGAAGGACGCACCTGTGCATCATTAGTTCACCCACATCCCACACGCACACACCCCAGATACACACACACTACAAATACACTAGGATAGAGAGAGTTGAGTTGAGTGGAGGTGAGGTTGGAGTTATTGTACTGAGATAGAGATAGTTGTGTACAGAGTTTTGCAAGGTGAGAGGTAGTGAGAGGAGAGGTGAAGGCGAGAAGGTGTTCATTGTGTACTGACCCTGGACCCGGACGCCTGATTGCTTTAACCAATGCGTTCGTGTTTCCGCGTCTCTGATTGGCCAGGTCATGTGACATGTACGCCCAATCGTGGGACCGCAAGTTTCCACACTGGTTAAGCTTAGGCACTCTTTCGAAGTTTGTTACGGTTAGAGTTTGTCTTAGAGCGTGGCAATAGAACACCAGCCCTGATTCCAAACTCTAACCTTAACCAACTGCGAAAGAGTCGCATAAGCTTAACCAGTGATAAACTAGGCGTTAGGTAGTTTGCAGGCTGTTCGACCCGGAAATAGGCGCAGAACTTGCCGTCCCACGATTGGCACACATGTCACATGACCTGGCCAATCAGAGCGCAAAACGGGAACCCGGAAACACAAACGCGTTGGTAAAAGCATATACGCGGACCGGACGACTGCTCCGAGTGTTGAACAATCCCTTATTTGTACGAGAGCCTGTTTTTGTGTTTTGACCATCGGACTGTATTCTGCCTGTAATCAATACATATTCCTATTGATTGATATTGCACTTGTGTGGACATTTGAATTTGTTTGTTTTTTGAACCGTGACGAGTCTGAACTCGTCACAGTATGTACTGTATGTAAGTATGTATGTATGTATGTATGTAAGTATGTATGTATATATGTAAGTATGTATGTATGTATGTATGTATGTATGTATGTATGTATGTATGTATGTATGTATGTATGTATGTATGTATGTATGTATGTATGTATGTATGTATGTATGTATGTATGTATGTATGTACTGTATGTAAGTATGTATGTATTTACTGTATGTATGTATGTATTGTATGTATGTATGTATGTATGTATGTATGTATGTATGTATGTATGTATGTATGTATGTATGTATGTATGTATGTATGTATGTATGTATGTATGTATGTATGTACTGTATGTAAGTATGTATGTATGTATGTATGTATGTATGTATGTATGTATGTATGTATGTATGTATGTATGTATGTATGTATGTATGTATGTATGTATGTATGTATGTATGTACTGTATGTAAGTATGTATGTATGTATGTATGTATGTATGTATGTATGTATGTATGTATGTATGTATGTATGTATGTATGTATGTATGTATGTATGTATGTATGTACTGTATGTAAGTATGTATGTATGTATGTATGTATGTATGTATGTATGTATGTATGTATGTATGTATGTATGTATGTATGTATGTATGTATGTATGTATGTATGTATGTATGCATGCATGTATGTATGTATGTATGTATGTATGTATGCATGTATGTATGTATGTATGTATGTGTATGTATGTATGTGTATGTATGTATGTATGTATGTATGTATGTATGTATGTATGTATGTATGTATGTAAGTATGTATGTATGTATGTATGTATGTATGTATGTATGTATGTATGTATGTATGAATGTATGTATGTATGTATGTATGTACTGTATGTACTGTATGTATGTAGTATGTATGTATGTATGTATGTATGTATGCATGCATGTATGTATGTATGTATGTATGTATGTATGTATGTATGTATGTATGTATGTATGTATGTATGTATGTATGTATGTATGTATGTATGTATGTATGTACAGTATGTATGTACCATGTGTACTGCATGTACACCAACCAAACCACTATTTAAACAACTGCAACTACTCACAATTTATGAGGTCAACAAGTACCAAACAGGGGTTCTTATGTATAAAGTAATTGGTCTTCCTTCATCCTTTACCTAACTTCTTTCAAAGTTATTTTGAGTTTAATTCTCATTATCATGCACAAGAAGAAATAATGACTTACGCATTCCTTTCTGTAGGACCTCTGTTGCCAAATTCTCATTTGTCTATCAAGGTGCAGTGATGT